>NC_069502.1:34712320-34760614 GCF_027579735.1 Bombina bombina
AACCTGAAAACTGGCTGGGTTGTGAATTGCTGATTCCCTATGCAGGACATTGTTCCCTGGTGTTAACCCTTGGTATCCGGTTGGTACCGTTACAATTGGTGGCAAGCGACGGAATGAACCTTATCGCCCAGAAGAGCAACTACACAAGCCAGTAACCTCAGGAAGAGGGGGATTACTACAATACTGACTAAGATGGAAGGAGTACCAGGGACCGAAGTGAATGGAGATGGATTATTCTAAGCTAAAGAGACAAACGTTAAAGGAACTGCTAGAAGCCAGGGGAAAGATAGGCAGCAGCAAACCCAAGGCTATATTAATTGCTGAGCTGATGGAGGGAGACAGAGCTCGCAGCGCTACGCCTCCAGCAGCCATGGAGGAGACCCTATACCAGAGGGAAATGAGGACCAGGCTGGAATTTTTACCCCAACCTGTACCACGGGATATGCTATCCGTGGTAATGGCAGATGTGCAGGAGTACGTGATGGCACACAGTCCGCGGAATGCATCCTCCCGAGCAGAATCCATTTTGGACGCACTCAGCAACCCAGTAAGACCTAAAATCCCATACCATGCATTTAAAATGTTTTGTGAGGAGAAGGATGAGATCGATGGGTATTTACAGGATTTTGAGAGACTGTGCGAGTTACATGATTTGGAGCAGTCCGTATGGGTGCCGGTGCTAGCAGGCAAGCTAGCCGGTAGGGCAGCGGAAGCGTATCGCGCTGTACCCAGGGAGGACAGCAAGGATTACGCTAAAGTGAAGAGAGCGATCTTGGAAAGATATGCCATTACCTCAGAGGCATACCGGCGCAAGTTTAGAGGCCTGCGCAAGCCAGAAAGAGATTCACATGCAGAGTGGGCCCACAAGCTGGATCAAGCATCTCAAGGGTGGATACAGGCCAGCCAAGCTACCACCATGGAAGAATTGCGACAACTGATGCTGTTGGAGCAATTCTTTAACGGCTTGTCCCCAGAAGCCCAAGAATGGGTGAGAGATCGAAAACCCCTCACCTTAACCGAAGCAGCCAGATTAGCAGACCAGCATTTTGATGCCAGGAGGCACCATGGACTACAGCCTAACAACGGACGGGCGAATATACAATGCCACACCTGCAAGCAGTGGGGACATATGGCACGTGAGTGCACCCAAAATCGGAGCAGACAAGCTTGGAACCAGGTCAGACAGAACCAGGCCCCAAGGGCGGCTGCTCACCATTACCAAACGGAGCCAGCCGCTCATGAGGTGTTGAGCACCCAAGCCGAGGAACCCCTGGGAATTCTGCATGAGGTGATGTCGGTCCAGGCCTCCGATAACTGGCAACATCCCCGCCAGCTGGGGACCGTAGAGGGGAAGGAGGTCCAGGGACTTCGGGATTCGGGAGCTACTTTAACCCTGATAGCTCCCCATTTGGTGCCGGATACAGTACACACGGGTGGATCCGTGGCAGTACGAGGAGCAGGGGGAGCGGTATACCGATTGCCCACTGCTAGAGTGGAGTACAGACCCCCAGTCACCCCAGCAGCGGCCAGTTACCAGCCCCCGGCGCACCGCTATACTACGCGGCCTCCGGCCACGAACTACCCTCAGAGAGCCCGGTTCAATTCGCGGGGCTACTCACAACCTATTCGGTGCTTTGGATGTAAGCGACTAGGGCACAAAAGACCAGAGTGTCCCCTAAACGCAGCAAATCAAGCACAGTCCTGGAGAAGACCCGCCGGCGGAATCCCACATAATCCTCAGCCTGCGGCCCGCTACGTAGAGGCGCCAGAATGCTGGGGCAGCCTACATGAAGCAGACCCCGTGCAAGCTGCCCACCGGAATAACCGGCAGCGGGTTAAAGTGAATGGGAAGGAGGTCAGTGGTCTACGGGATACTGGTGCTACCATGACCTTGCTTCAAGAGAACTTGGTGTCTGAGAAACAGCACACTGGAGACACTATGGCTGTGAGGGTAGCAGGGGGCACTGTGTTCCGCCTACCTGTTGCCAGGGTACATTTGGATTGGGGAGTGGGCGCTAGACTTGTGAATGTGGGGGTCAAGAAGGACTTACCTGCTGATGTTCTCCTTGGAAATGACTTGGCCCCCCCTTGTTTCTGCCTATGCTCCCATGGATCCCGCTGATGTTAACCCTGTGACTACCCAAGCCCAGTCCCACTGGGAAGAGACGCTTCCATGTTTGGGGTGGGGGCAGTACTGAGCCAAGTTGGAGCAGATGGCGGAGAACACCCCGTAGCTTACTTGAGCCGAAAGTTGCCCCGGACATCCCCAAGCCGATCCGTTGGGATCAGACTGTGTATGCCGGCTTGGTTCTGGGGGAGCATTGTGGCAAACCTAGCCACTTCTGGACTATAACGTAAGAAAGCTTGTCTATAGGCTGTATATTGTGCTATGTAGATGTGACAGACCCTTCTGTCAGCACTGAAAGAGTTAACTGTGTTCAGCTTTAGCCTCAACTATTGTGCACTGTCATTAATGTTATTAATACACAGTCCATTGTTTAATCACCCTCAGAGAGCAAATGCTTAGGTGATAAGAAAAGCCAAATGTATCTTGTGTTTAAATTGTTATCAGCTTAAGCAAGGTAAATCTATTGTATCATGTCAAGGGTGTGTTCCCTTCATCTAATGTACAACATTCTTTCAACCCCCCTTCTGGGGGGGGTCAGACCTGCATAAATACTGGGCATATGAGCCTTAATAAAATTCATTCTGTTTTAAAACCTGAAAACTGGCTGGGTTGTGAATTGCTGATTCCCTATGCAGGACATTGTTCCCTGGTGTTAACCCTTGGTATCCGGTTGGTACCGTTACATATATATATACATATTATATGATGTGTGTGTATATATATATATATATATATTATATGATGTGTGTGTGTATATAGATTATATGATGTGTGTGTATATATATATTATATGATGTGTGTGTATATATATATTATATAATGTGTGTTTGTATATATATATATATTATATGATGTGTGTGTGTATATAGATTATATGATGTGTGTGTATATATATATATTATATAATGTGTGTTTGTATATATATATGATGCGTGTGTATATATATATTATATGATGTGTGTGTGTGTATATATATATTATATGATGTGTGTGTATATATATTATATAAGGTGTGTGTGTATATATATATTATATGATGTGTGAGTGTATATATACGGTATATATATATATATATATATATATATATATATATAATAGAATATGTGTATATACACACACACGCATGGTGAGCTCTTCTGCAGGGAGAAATCACCAACCCCCCTCCCCTCCCCGTGGGATGGGTCAGTTGTTTCCTACCTTTTACCTGTGTGCTCCGGTAGGAGTACAGTGACTCAGGATGAGGAAGGCTGTAGATCTCTACGTGGCCGCTGGAGAAGGCGGCAGCCAGGAGCCCAAGCCGAGACATGTGTGAGCTCTGTGGGGGAGAGGGGCGCACATGTAAAGGATGCACAATCTTTACAGGGAAATAAAAACTAAAATGTGCAGAAGTATTTCAGTTATAAATTGTTTTTGTTTTATATTTGCACAGTGAACTTCTTTTCATATTATTAGTTTCTGTGGCATACGCACATATGCTGCGAGTGCCCCTTGCACAAACACTAGAAATAATATATTGTAATACCCCAAAAGATTTAGCAGAAACACTACTGCTCACCAATTCAGTGGTGCCTTGTATGACACAAAGATAACGCTATGCACGACACCAGAGTGCACAAGCAGCATATGTATGTATGCAGCACAAACAGTTCTAGCTTACAGTAGACAGAAGAGATTACAGATATGTTATGCACGACACCAGAGTGCACAAGCAGCATATGTGTGTATGCAGCACAAACAGCTCTAGCTTACAGTAGACAGAAGAGGTTACAGATATGTTATGCACGACACCAGAGTGCACAAGCAGCATATGTGTGTATGCAGCACAAACAGTTCTAGCTTACAGTAGACAGAAGAGATTACAGATATGTTATGCACGACACCAGAGTGCACAAGCAGCATATGTGTGTATGCAGCACAAACAGTTCTAGCTTACAGTAGACAGAAGAGATTGCAGATGTTTCTATTTAATTTAAAAAATCCTAGACAAACCCTAATGAGTGAATAATAGAAAAATCTGGGCAATAAAAATATTACCAGAATGATCACCCAACGCCTGTTGATACTGACCCTTGGCTAAGATAAATTGACCCCTAGGGGGAGAGTTATCAACGTGTCAACTTTCCTGCCTTCGCCGGCCCAATACGCCCGCCTAAGCTCGCCTCACATCGCCGCCGCGGACCTGCAAAAATTTGCCTAAGTTATCAAAAAAGCTGTCAAAAAGCCGCGCACCAAGTATTGGGCGATGAGCAGCGGACTGTGAGAGTTATCACTCATCCAATCTCGCTGCTCTTCGGCTTTTTTACAGCTTTCTTGCTAGCCTGTCACTAAGCACCCACACTAAACTACACTGTTCTACCCCCTATACCGGCGCCCCCGGAGCCCCCCGCAACTAAATAAAGTTAGAAACCCCTAAACCGCTGCTCCTAGACCCCGCCGCAACTCTTATAAATGTATTAACCCCTAAACCGCCGCAACCTACATTATACCTAGTAACCCCTATCCTGCCCCCCTATACCGTCGCCCTCTATAATAGTTATTAACCGCTATCCTGCTGATCCCGCACCTCGCCGCAACTAAATAGTTTAACCCCTAAACCGCCGCTCCCTGACCCCGCCGCAACTATAATATATGTATTAACCCCTAAACCGCCGCTCCCGGACCCCGCCGCAACCTATATTAAATTTATTAACCCCTATCCTGCCCCCCCTACACCGTCGCCACCTATAATAAATTTATTAACCCCTATCCTGCCCCCCCCACTACACCGCCGCCACTGTAATACATTTATTAACCCCTAAACCTAAGTCTAACACTAACCCTAACACCCCCTAACTTAAATATTAAATAAATCTAAATAATATTTCTATTATGAACTAAATTAATCCTATTTAAAACTAAATACTTACCTTTAAAAAAAAAACCTAATATAGCTACAATATAAATAATAATTTTATTGTAGCTATCTTAGGATTTATTTTTATTTTACAGGCAACTTTCAATTTTTTTAACTAGGTACAATAGCTATTAAATAGTTATTAAATATTTAATAGCTTACCTAGCTAAAATAAAGAGAAATGTACCTGTAAAATAAAAACTAACCTAAGTTACAATTACACCTAACACTACACTATACTTTAATAAATTATTCCTATTTAAAACTAAATACTTACCTGTAAAATAAACCCTAAGTTAGCTACAATATCATTAATAATTACATTGTAGCTATCTTAGGATTTATATTTATTTTACAGGTAACTTGGTATTTATTTTAACTAGGTACAATAGCTATTAAATAGTTAATAACTATTTAATAGCTACCTAGTTAAAATAATTACCAATTTACCTGTAAAATAAATCCTAACCTAAGTTACAATTAAATCTAACACTACACTATCATTAAATTAATTAAATAAATTAACTACAAATAACTACAATTAAATACAATTACATAAACTAACTAAAGTACAAAAAATAAAAAAAGCTAAGTTACAAAAAATAAAAAAAATAAGTTACAAACATTTAAAAAATATTACAACAATTTTAAGCTACTTACACCTAATCTAAGCCCCCTAATAAAATAAAGCCCCCCAAAATAAAAAAATGCCCTACCCTATTCTAAATTAAAAAAGTTCAAAGCTCTTTTACCTTACCAGCCCTTAAAAGGGCCTTTTTGTGGGGCATGCCCAAAAGAATTCAGCTCTTTTGCCTGTAAAAGAAAAATACACCCCCCCCCCAACATTAAAACCCACCACCCACATACCCCTAATCTAACCCAAACCCCCCTTTAAAAAACCTAACACTACCCCCCTGAAGATCATCCTTTAATTTAGAACAGGGTAGGGCATTTTATTTATTTTGGGGGGCTTTGTTATTTTATTAGGGGGCTTAGATTAGGTGTAAGTAGCTTAAAAATGTTGTAATATTTTTAAAATGTTTGTAACTTATTTTTTTTATTTTTTGTAACTTAGCTTTTTTTATTTTTTGTACTTTAGTTAGTTTATGTAATTGTATTTAATTTTAGTTATTTGTAGTTAATTTATTTAATTAATTTAATGATAGTGTAGTGTTAGGTTTAATTGTAACTTAGGTTAGGATTTATTTTACAGGTAATTTTGTATTTCTTTTAGCTAGGTAGTTATTAATTAGTTAATAACTATTTAATAACTATTCTAACTAGCTAAAATAAATACAAAGTTACCTGTAAAATAAATATAAATCCTAAGATAGCTACAATGTAATTATTAATGATATTGTAGCTATCTTAGGGTTTATTTTACAGGTAAGTATTTAGTTTTAAATAGGAATAATTTATTAAAGTATAGTGCAGTGTTAGGTGTAATTGTAACTTAGGTTAGTTTTTATTTTACAGGTTAATTTATCTTTATTTTAGCTAGGTAAGCTATTAAATAGTTAATAACTATTTAATAGCTATTGTACCTAGTTAAAATAAATTGAAATTTGCCTGTAAAATAAAAATAAATCCTAACATAGCTACAATATAATTATTATTTATATTGTAGCTATATTAGGGTTTATTTTAAAGGTAAGTATTTAGTTTTAAATAGGATTAATTTATTTAGATTTATTTAATTAATATTTAAGTTAGGGGGTGTTAGGGTTAGTGTTAGACTTAGGTTTAGGGGTTAATAATTTTATTGCGGCGGTGTAGTGGGGGGCAGGATAGGGGTTAATAAATTTATTATAGTGGCGACGGTGTAGGGGGGGCAGGATAGGGGTTAATAAATGTAATATAGGTTGCGACGGGGTCCGGGAGCGGCGGTTTAGGGGTTAATACATATATTATAGTTGCGGCGGGGTCAGGGAGCAGCGGTTTAGGGGTTAACATGTTTATTATAGCTTGCGGTGGGCTCCGGGAGCGGCGGTTTAGGGGGTAAACACTTTATTTAGTTGCGGCGGTGTAGGGGGGACAGATTAGGGGTGTTTAGACTCGGGGTACATGTTAGGGTGTTAGGTGCAGACATCTCCCATAGGAATCAATGGGATGCCTGTCAGCAGCGAACATGAACTTTCGCTATGGTCAGACTCCCATTGATTCCTATGGGATCCGCCGCCTCCTATGGGATCCGCCGCCGAGCGTACCTGCTAGTTTTTTGATAACTAGCAAAAGTAGTCAGATTGTGCCGCACTTGTGTGCGGAACATCTGGAGTGACGTAAGAATCGATCTGTGTTAAACTGAGTCCGGCGGATCGAAGCTTACGTCACAAAATTCTACTTTTGCCGGTATCTAGGGCTTGATAACTAAGGCGAATCAGCCTCGCCACAAATAAGCTGCGGAATTCCAGCGTATTTGAGGTTGACGGCTTGATAACTAACCCCCTAGTGGTCAATGGACAAACAATCAAACTTATAGAAAAATATCAAAGCGCCAACAATAGAGGCAGGGTCTTGGGCTCAAATAGATTACTTTGGCAATATTTATTACAATAATGGTTAAAAATCTTATCATTCCATTTCTGGAAAATTGTAAAACATAAGTTAAATAACAATTAACAATTTACTCTTCTTATCAACTTTTATTAAAAATGACTATATATATATATATATATATATATATATATATATATATATATATATATATATAAACAACGTGGGTTGATACCTCCAATTTCGTTCAAGAAATGAATAAAAATCAATAAAAATCCTTATATATTTCCCTCATGGATCCATGTTAACAACCTAAAATTCTGACAATGTTGACAATCTCTAAACAGTCAGAATAAACTGAATCTTTTAAAAACAGAATTTATATCTTACCTGATAAATTCCTTTCTCCTACGGTGTGTCCGGTCCACGGCTTCATCCTTACTTGTGGGAATATTCTCTTCCCTAACAGGAAATGGCAAAGAGGCACACAGCAAAAGCTGTCCATATAGCCCCTCCTCTAGCCCCGCCCCCCAGTCATTCGACCGACGGTTAGGAGAAAAAGGAGAAACTATAGGGTGTCGTGGTGACTGTAGTGTATAGAGATAAAAATATTTAAGCCTGACAAAAAGCCAGGGCGGGCCGTGGACCGGACACACCGTAGGAGAAAGGAATTTATCAGGTAAGATATAAATTCTGTTTTCTCCTACATAGGTGTGTCCGGTCCACGGCTTCATCCTTACTTGTGGGAACCAATACCAAAGCTATAGGACACGGATGAAGGGAGGGAACAAGTCAGGCGACCTAAACGGAAGGCACCACGGCTTGCAAAACAATTCTCCCAAAAACAGCCTCCGAAGAAGCAAAAGTATCGAATTTGTAAAATTTTGTAAAAGTATGCAGTGAAGACCAAGTCGCTGCCTTACAAATCTGATCAACAGAAGCCTCGTTCTTGAAGGCCCATGTGGAAGCCACAGCCCTAGTAGAGTGAGCTGTGATTCGTTCAGGAGGCTGCCGTCCGGCAGTCTCATAAGCCAAACGGATGATGCTTTTCAGCCAAAAGGAAAGAGAGGTAGCAGTAGCTTTCTGTCCTCTCCTCTTACCAGAATAAACAACAAACAAGGATGAAGTTTGTCTGAAATCCTTAGTTGCCTCTAAGTAGAATTTTAGAGCACGGACCACATCTAGGTTGTGTAACAAACGTTCCTTCTTTGAAACTGGATTCGGACACAGGGAAGGAACAACTATTTCCTGGTTAATATTCCTGTTGGAAACCACCTTTGGAAGAAAACCAGGTTTGGTACGTAAAACTACCTTATCTGAATGGAAAACCAGATAGGGAGTAGAACACTGCAGAGCAGATAATTCAGAAACTCTTCTAGCAGAAGAAATAGCAACCAAAAACAGAACTTTCCAAGATAGTAACTTAATATCTATGGAATGTAAGGGTTCAAACGGAACCCCTTGAATAACTGAAAGAACTAAGTTTAGACTCCATGGAGGAGTCATAGGTCTGTAGACAGGCTTGTTCCTAACTAATGCCTGTACAAACGCCTGTACATCTGACACGGCTGCCAGTCGTTTGTGTAATAAAACAGACAGAGCAGATATCTGTCCTTTTAAAGAACTAGCTGACAAACCTTTATCCAAACCCTCTTGGAAAAAGGAAAGTATTCTAGGGATTTTGATTTTACTCCAAGAAAAACCTTTGGAATTGCACCAACAGATACATTTTTGCCATATCTTATGGTAAATTTTCCTAGTCACTGGTTTTCTGGCTTGAACCAGAGTGTCTATAACCGAATCAGAAAACCCACGCTTAGATAGAATCAAGCGTTCAATTTCCAAGCAGTCAGTTGCAGAGAGACTAGATTTGGATGTCTGAATGGACCTTGAACTAGAAGGTCCTGCCTCAAAGGTAGCTTCCATGGTGGAACCGATGACATATTCACCAGATCTGCATACCAAGTCCTGCGTGGCCACGCAGGAGCTATTAGAATCACAAGGCCTTCTCCTGTTTGATCCTGGCTACAAGCCTGGGAAGGAGAGGGAACGGTGGAAACACATAAGCCAGATTGAACGACCAGGGCGCCACTAATGCATCCACCAGTGCCGCCTTGGGATCCCTGGATCTGGACCCGTATCGAGGAACCTTGGAGTTCTGATGAGACGCCATCAGATCCATATCTGGATTGCCCCATAGTTGAGTTAACTGGGCAAAGACCTCCGGGTGAAGTTCCCACTCCACCGGATGGAAAGTCTGACGACTCAGATAATCCGCCTCCCAGTTGTCTACTCCTGGGATGTGAATTGCAGAAAGATGGCAGGAGTGATCCTCCGCCCATTTGATGATCTTGGAGACCTCTTTCATCGCTAAGGAACTCTTTGTTCCCCCTTGATGATTGATGTACGCTACAGTCGTTATGTTGTCCGACTGAAATCTTATGAACCTGGCCTTCGCTGATTGAGGCCAAGCTAGGAGTGCATTGAATATTGCTCTCAGTTCCAAAATGTTTATCGGGAGAAGAGACTCTTCCCGAGACCATAGACCCTGAGCTTTCCGAGAGTCCCAGACCGCACCCTAACCCAAGAGGCTGGCGTCGGTCGTGACAATGACCCACTCCGGTCTGCGGAAACTCATTCCTTGAGACAGGTGATCTTGAGTCAACCACCAGAGGAGTGAGTCCCTGGTTATCTGATCTACTTGAATATGGGGAGACAAGTCTGCATAATCCCCATTCCACTGTTTGAGCATGCACAGCTGTAATGGTCTTAAATGAATTCGAGCAAAAGGAACCATGTCCATTGCTGCAACCATTAGTCCTATTACTTCCATGCACTGAGCTATGGAGGGCTGAGGAATAGAATGAAGAACTCGACAAGCATTTAGAAGCTTTAACTTCCTGACCTCTGTTAGGAAGATCTTCATTTCCACAGAATCTATTATTGTTCCCAGAAAAGGAACCCTTGTGGACGGTGACAGGGAACTTTTTTCTATGTTCACCTTCCACCCGTGAGATCTGAGAAAGGCTACGACAATGTCTGTATGTGCCCTTGCTTTGGAAAGAGACGACACTTGGATTAGAATGTCGTGGAGATGCTACTTGTTCAGAGCGGCAAAGAGAATGACTGGGGGGCGGGGCTAGAGGAGGGGCTATATGGACAGCTTTTGCTGTGTGCCTCTTTGCCATTTCCTGTTAGGGAAGAGAATATTCCCACAAGTAAGGATGAAGCCGTGGACCGGACACACCTATGTAGGAGAAATTAAAGATTTTAAAACCACCTATTAGTTAGGTGTGATGGGATTCTAATTTCCCCTTTAATACTCCTGTAATTGTATTCCGTGCCTTTTTCAAACAATCACTATTTTAAGGCTGTAATTTACCACAATATAAGCTTATCTGGTAGAGCTTGTTGCACAATAATTCTTATATTGGCAAACACTTCTATTTTCTGAGCGGGTTACCGCTATTTCAATCGCCGTGAAAAAATTATGTGATTACTGTGTGACTAGTGCAATCAAATTAAACATGTGCAAAATATTCCACTGTGAAAAATAAAATAAAATACTGATGCAAGTGAAATCTTGACAAAATATGTAAAACAAAAACTCACTTAATTTTAACTATGTGTTTAACTTTCAAATACATTTCAAATAAATAGTCCAAAATAGAACAAATCAAATCCAACTTAATTTGATGCTCTTATCTTAAATATTTACGTGATAATAAACTTAAATACCGTAAAATTATCCCTAAAAATATATTCAATCTGAAATAGATATTTAATCTGAAATAAATAGTGACACTTCAATTTTTTTATGCGGCTTTCCCCATTGCAGTAAAAATGTCAATTTAAAAGATTGCTGTAAACATCTGATTTATCTAAACCTTAGTCCCCAGTCGTGTGGGTTAGTCCCCAGTCGTGTGGGTTAGTCCCCAGTCGTGTGGGTTAGTCCCCAGTCGTGTGGGTTAGTCCCCAGTCGTGTGGGTTAGTCCCCAGTCGTGTGGGTTAGTCCCCAGATGGTAATATGTTCCCAGGACCAGTGGAGTTGCCAATACTCCTTTTCAGTTCGTATGTGTGTTGTTCTTTTGTATGCCTGTGGTTGTGTGCGGCTCAATCCCTAAGCTTCATAAGTATTTACAACTCTGTGCAGCTCGATCCCTCTGTTAAAACAGATAAAAACACTAGTGCAGATTGCAAAATAAAGTTCCTAGTGTAAGAGATACACTTACCAGCCTAAGTGTAACTGTATCTCTTACACTAGGAACTTTATTTTGCAATCTGCACTAGTGTTTTTATTGAGCTTGAAATAGCGGTAACCCGCTCAGAAAATAGAAGTGTTTGCCAATATAAGAATTATTGTGCAACCATATCTACCAGATAAGCTTATATTGTGGTAAATTACAGCCTTAAAATAGTGATTGTTTGAAAAAGGCACGGAATACAATTACAGGAGTATTAAAGGGGAAATTAGAATCCCATCACACCTAACTAATAGGTGGTTTTAAAAGATTCAGTTTATTCTGACTGTTTAGAGATTGTCAACATTGTCAGAATTTTAGATTGTTAACATGGATCCATGAGGGAAATATATAAGGATTTTTATTGATTTTTATTCATTTCTTGAACGAAATTGGAGGTATCAACCCACGTTGTTTATATATATATATGTTTTATCCATTGTACCGACTTGGAGTAAAAATCCACGTTAAAAAATAGTCATTTTTAATAAAAGTTGATAAGAAGAGTAAATTGTTAATTGTTATTTAACTTATGTTTTACAATTTTCCAGAAATGGAATGATAAGATTTTTAACCATTATTGTAATAAATATTGCCAAAGTAATCTATTTGAGCCCAAGACCCTGCCTCTATTGTTGGCGCTTTGATATTTTTCTATAAGTTCAATAAAAATATTACCCCCTCCCCTGTGCAATCAAATGTTATTTAATATGAAGCCTTATGGGGGGGTACACTGTACGTTATAATATAGGGGTAGGGAGGAGCGCCCGAAACAAGGGCTAAAGTAAGAAGAAAGTGTGAAGGAGAGTAAACGCTTATGATAAATCACACACCTACTAATCAAATAGAAAAACAATTCATTATACACAGAATACAAATATTTTGATGTAAAAAACAAGAATAGGGTGTATATCTATGAAGGACCAATAAGTATTACTTTATAGTCTCTCTGTAAGGTATCTCTTAGAGTAGATAACCCAATGGTGGGTAGAAGTAGCCAACGTGTGATGATTTCGAAAATCGAATTGAAACAGTTGAGGGATACTGTATAGCAAATTGCTAGTGAAGCAAAATGTGTAAATAATATAGTGGGACAAAAACAGAGGTGAGACTAATGTGATTCACTAGGACGTTCCTTTTTAACAGTTTCAGATTCGCCAATTCTGTCTTTGTTGCCCCACAGACACTATTTCCCCTTTTCTTTCATGTAATTGGCAAGAGTCCATGAGCTAGTGACATATGGGATATACAATCCTACAAGGAGGGGCAAAGTTTCCCAAACCTCAAAATGCCTATAAATACACCCCTCACCACACCCACAATTCTGTTTTCCAAACTTTGCCTCCTATGGAGGTGGTGAAGTAAGTTTGTGCTAAGATTTCTACGTTAATATGCGCTTCTCAGCATTGTTGAAGCCCGATTCCTCTCAGAGTACAGCGAATGTCAGAGGGACGTGAAGGGAGTATCACTTATTTGAATACAATGATTTCCCTAACGGGGGTCTATTTCATAGATTCTCTGTTATCGGTCGTAGAGATTCATCTCCTACCTCCCTTTTCAGATCGACGATATACTCTCAATTTACGATTACCTCTACTAATAACTGTTTTAGTACTGGTTTGGCTATCTGCTATATGTGGATGGGTGTCTTTTGGTAAGTATGTTTTTTTATTACTTAAGACACCTCAGCTATGGTTTCGCACTTTATGCATTTATATAAAGTTCTAAATATATGTATTGTACTTATATTTGCCATGAGTCAGGTTCATGTATTTCCTTCAGAAGACTTTCAGTTTCATATTTGGGGAATTTAAACATTTTAAGAAATTTATTTCTTACCTGGGGTTTAGTCTTTTTTTCAATTGACTACTTCTTGCTATTGCGGGTATTAGGCCCGCGGGTGAGTCAAATGCTATACTTTATTGCATAATTCTTGGCGCGAAAAAAGACGTTTATGAAACATAATCATACGTGACGCCGAGATCTTTCACACGGCGGCGTCATTAGTGACGCGAGTGAGTCATTTCCGGTTATTTTTGGCGCCAAAAAAGTTTACGTTACGTTGTGCGTCATACTTGGCGCCAAATTTTTTTCATTATTTCAATACCCCTTGTATGTTTGCCTCTTGCTATCAGAGGCCTATGCTATTGCATTTTTTCCCATTCCTGAAACTGTCATATAAGGAAATAGATAATTTTGCTTTATATGTTGTTTTTTTCTCTTACATTCTGCAAGATGTCCCAATCTGATCCTGCCTCAGAAGTTTCTGCTGGAACATTGCTGCCTGACATTGGTTCTACCAAAGCTAAGTGCATTTGTTGTAAAAGTGTAGAAATGATTCCACCGAATGTCATTTGTAATAGTTGTCATGATAAACTTTTACATGCAGATAGTGTGTCAATCAGTAATAGTACATTGCCAGTTGCAGTTCCTTCAACTTCTAATGTGCATGATATACCTGTAAATTTTAAAGAATTTGTTTCTGATTCTATAATGAAGGCTTTGTCTGCATTTCCACCTCCTAATAAACGTAAAAGGTCTTTTAAAACTTCTCATTTAGCTGATGAAATTTCAAATGGCCAACAACATAATAATTTATCCTCTTCTGATGAGGATCTATCTGATTCAGAAGATCCTTCCTCAGACATTGACACTGACAAATCTACTTATTTATTTAAAATAGAGTATATGCGTTCTTTATTAAAAGAAGTGTTAATTACTTTGGATATTGAGGTAACCAGTCCTATTGACGTTCAGTCTAATAAACGTTTAAATGCTGTTTTTAAACCTCCTGTGGTTTCTCCAGGGGTTTTTCCCATTCCTGAGGCTATTTCGGATATGATTTCTAGAGAATGGAATAAGCCAGGTACTTCTTTTATTCCTTCTTCAAGGTTTAAAAAATTGTATCCTTTACCAGCAAAATCTATAGAGTTTTGGGAAAAAATCCTCAAAGTTGATGGGGCTATTTCTACTCTTGCTAAAGGTACCACTATTCCTATGGAAGATAGTACTTCCTTTAAGGATCCTTTAGATAGGAAGCTTTAATCTTATCTAAGAAAGGCCTATTTATATTCAGGCCATCTTCTCAGACCTGCTATTTCTTTGGCTGATGTTGCGGCTGCATCAACTTTCTGGTTGGAAAATTTAGCGCAACATGAATTGGATTCTGACTTATCTAGCGTTATTCGCTTACTGCAACATGCTAATCATTTTATTTGTGATGCCATTTTTGATATTATCAAAATTGATGTTAGATCCATGTCTTTAGCTGTATTAGCTAGAAGAGCTTTGTGGCTTAAGTCTTGGAATGCTGATATGACATCTAAATCTTGATTACTATCTCTTTCTTTCCAAGGTAATAATTTATTTGGTTCCCAGTTGGATTCTATTATTTCAACTATCACTGGGGGAAAAGGAGTTTTTTTGCCTCAGGATAAAAAACCTAAGTGCAAATCTAAGGCTTCTATCCGTTTTCGTTCCTTTCGTCAGAATAAGGAACAAAAACTCAATCCTCCCCCCAAGGAATCTGCTTCCAATTGGAAGCCTTCCTCAAACTGGAATAAATCCAAGCCATTTAGGAAACCAAAGTCAGCCCCTAAGTCCGCATGAAGGTGTGGCCCTCATTCCAGATTCAGAGCATTGTCTCTCAGGGGTATCGAATAGTATTCAAAATAAGACCTCCTGTGAGAAGATTTTTTCTCTCACGCATCCCTGTAAATCCAGTAAAAGCTCAGGCTTTTCTGAAGTGTGTTTCAGACCTGGAGTCTTCAGGGGTAATCATGCCAGTTTCTCCTCAGGAACAAGGTTTGGGGTTTTATTCAAACCTATTCATTGTACCAAAGAAAGAAAATTTATTCAGACCAGTTCCTAGAATTTTACAGTTCCTTCAGGATGGTTTGGATAACGGTTTGTCTGCAAGTTCCTTGAAAGGTCAAATCTCTGCTCTTTCTGTTTTATTTCACAGAAAGATTGCTATACTTCCTGTCCTGATATTCACTGTTTTGTACAGGCTTTAGTTTGTATTAAGCCTGTCATTAAATCAATGTCTCCTCCTTGGAGTCTTAATTTGGTTCTGAAGGCTTTACAGGCTCCTCCATTTGAGCCTATGCATTCTTTGGACATTAAACTACTTTCTTGGAAAGTGTTGTTCCTTTTGGCTATCTCTTCTGCTAGAAGAGTTTCTGAGCTATCTGCTCTTTCTTGTGAGTCTCCTTTTCTGATTTTTCATCAGGATAAGGCAGTTTTGCGGACTTCTTTTCAATTTTTACCTAAGGTTGTGAATTCTTACAACATTAATAGAGAAATTGTTGTCCCTTCCTTGTGTCCTAATCCTAACAATTCTTTGGAAAGATCCTTACATTCTTTGGATGTGGTAAGAGCTTTGAAATATTATGTGGAAGCTACTAAAGATTTCAGGAAGACTTCCAGTCTATTTGTTTTATTTTCTGGTCCTAGGAAAGGTTAGAAGGCTTCTGCTATTTCCTTGGCTTCTTGGTTGAAACTTTTGATTCATCAAGCTTATTTGGAGTCGGGTCAGGCCCTGCCTCAGAGAATTACAGCTCATTCTACTAGATCAGTCTCCACTTCGTGGGCTTTTATGAATGAAGCTTCAGTTGATCAGATTTGCAAAGCGGCGACTTGGTTTTCTTTACATACATTTACTAAATTCTACCGTTTTGATGTATTTGCTTCTTCGGAAGCAGTTTTTGGTAGAAATGTTTTTCAGGCAGCTGTTTCAGTTTCATTCTTCTGCTTTTGTTTTAAGTTTTTTTCTTTCAAAAATGAAATAAACTTATTTTTTTGGGTTGTGGATTAATTTTTTCAGCGGAATATGGCTGTTTTTATTTTTATTCCCTCCCTCTCTAGTGACTCTTGAGTCGAAGACTCCACATTTTGGGTATTGATATCCCACATGTCACTAGCTCATGGACTCTTGCCAATTACATGAAAGAAAACATAATTTATGTAAGAACTTACCTGATAAATTAATTTCTTTCATATTGGCAAGAGTCCATGAGGCCCACCCTTTTTATGGTGGTTATGATTTTTTGTATAAAGCACAATTATTTCCAAATTTCCTTTGTTGATGCTTTCTACTCCTTTCTTTATCACCCCACTGCTTGGCTATTCGTTAAACTGAATTGTGGATGTGGTGAGGGGTGTATTTATAGGCATTTTGAGGTTTGGGAAACTTTGCCCCTCCTGGTAGGATTGTATATCCCATATGTCACTAGCTCATGGACTCTTGCCAATATGAAAGAAATTAATTTATCAGGTAAGTTCTTACATAAATTATGTTTTTTTCTTGTCTACTTGTTGCCTAAATTGTTTATCCACTACTTCATATGTCTGATTTATATTAAATGTCATTTTAATCTGTATATAATATTTGTCTGTCTCGCCCTCAGAGTTAATTGTTTATTTTTGTTCATTTCACTTGCAATATTTTTATTTTGCCCCCCTTTTTTTACATATAACTGTTTATGGGAGCATTTCCCTAATGATATGATTCTGTGTTTCAATTTATAATAGCTACCACATTTTTCTTTTTCCTTATACTTAGTAATTGGATACACAGTTTCACTTCATAGTGGAAGCATACACACATTTATAAACACTGTAATTTGTTTCCTTGTATTATTTGCTTCAGTATCCGCTTCGCTTCTAATACACTGTTTCACTTTCTGATAGTGGAAGCGTACACACATTTATAATACACCCAAATAAGAAAAATGTTTTTTCTTGTAATTTTTGTAGTATTTGCCTCACTTTCGCATCATATTGGATACACTGTCTCATTTATATAAGTGGAAGAAAACGCATATTCACATACTCGGTAATTTGGCTTTTTATTATTATTTGCTCCAGTATATGTCTCACGTTCGCTTTTATTTATTTTTTGCTTCACATTAGTCTCAACTCTATTTTTGTCCCATTTAATTTTTTACACATTTTGCTTCACTAGCAATTCGCTATACAGTATCCCTCAACTGTTTCAATTCGATTTTCGAAATCATCACACGTTGGGTACTTCTACCCACCATTGGGTTATCTACTCTAAGAGATACCTTAGAGAGACCCTATAAAGTAATACTTATTGGTCCTTCATAGATATACACCCTATTCTTGTTTTTTACATCAAAATATTTGTATTCTGCGTACAATGAATTGTTTTTCTATTTTATTAGTAGGTGTGTGATTTATCATAAGCGTTTACTCTCCTTCACACTTTCTTCTTACTTTAGCCCTTGTTTCGGGCGCTCCTCCCTACCCCTATATTATAATATCTCTCTGTACAATTCATTGAGAGTGAGCCTGTACACTATTCTATAGTCTTTGGCGCTGTTCCCCTATTACTATAGTGTTATTGGGGTACACTGTACGTTGCCTTCACAAGTTAAATTGTGCTCTAAAATCTCCCTTACTGTGCTTAGCGAATATAAAAACCTTCAATTTCTCTTTTACAAATCAAAGAGAGCAGGCGGTTCTAAACAACTTGCTCATTTAATTCTATTCTCAAATTATCTTCATTCTCTTAGTATCTTTGGTTGACAAGCAGGGATGTAGGCTCAGGAGCGTACACGTTTCTGGAGCACTATATGACATGCAGTTTTGCAAGAGCACTGCCTCCTGCCATGTATGTTCCAGATGCTACCTAGGTACACTCTATCTAAATCATAAAATGCCTCTTTTTAGACAAACTATAAGAGGCTCTACTCCTCGGGGGCGGGACAGTAAAGTCAAAATTAAACTCATGATTCAGACAGGGCATGTGGTTTAGAACAACTTCACAATTTACTTCTATTATCAAATTTGTGCTATTGGTGTCCTTTGTTGAAGAATAAAGATAGGAGTGTGCGCGTCTCTTTTAACAGTGTTTGTTTCTATATATAACGCTTCAGTCAGATGGCGTGAGACACGTGCACATTCCTGAGCTCACCTAAGATTACTCTTTAACATAGTATAGCAAGAGAACTAAGCATCGTAACTGAATTACCGTTGATGTTAAACAGATCAGGAATGTTAGGGATATTTTCCATAGAGTTTAATTCATCAGTTGTAATGAAGATGCGCTGTAACAAACTCAAATACCTCGCGCTCCGCCACACACTTCAAAAGTCACTTTTTTTGTGAGCGGACGGTTTCTCTATCCTTGATAGTGAACAGTTTCTTGCACGTTACACTGCTGCCTTTTTACACATTGTCTTCCATGTCTTAACCCTTGCTGTACTGGACTATTACTGCATTGCTGATTTGAAATTTGCCGTTATTAAACATATGCACGCTATTGTTTGTTTATAGTACATTGCTGCAGCATACTCAAGTACTCTGCAGGAATGCTGTTTCTCCTGAACATAGGCGCACTATTAATATATCAGTAAATCTTGCATGAACAATGCATTTGATGTGTTCCTGTCGGCTTAGCAGTATCTATAGCCCAGGTTTGTTGTTCCGGAACTTCCTTTAGGTTTATTAAATAAACTTTATTTACAATATCTTGCTCTGTAATAAAGATCTATTTACCTATAGCAGAATCTTTACAAGACAAAAGCAAGATCTCGCTTTCCCCCAGTGTCATTATCGCATCACGTGTGCAGCAGCTGCTGTATTGTTTATACACGTGAAAGTATTTAACATTTGTGTAAAAAAGGGGGAAAACAACAACATGTGCATGAAACTAATCTGAAGTGTAACGAACATCATTTTTACACTAAGGCACCACTGTCTCCGTTTTATCCTGTTCTCCTCATCACGAAGCTTGTACTTCTAAAAATAAAATGACAGTTTGCTGACATGGACAGACCCCAGCACAGCTCACAGGAACCTCTACCGGCTCATGATCCTGAATTTTCTGCTTAATATAAATACGGCTTCCTCAAAAGCAAACACATCCAGTCATTCATGTGATTGTGCATTATTATTCTCAGTTAATTATAGAGCTCCAACAGATTTGCATCACTGACTGTGCAGAGCCCCCCATGCTTCATCGCCCCCCGACATCTGACAAATGTGCAAAAAAGGTCAACTCACCTTCCTGGAAGTGCCGGGCAGCTCCCAACCCCCGCTTGGACAGAATTTCAGATCCCAGATGCAACCATGGTCTGTAGCTAAACCGTAGGAGAAGGCAGCTTCTGTGCCACAGCTGGTAGAGAAGAGAAAACCGTAAATGCATTGTGCCAACACTAGATGGTATCATACTGTACCTCGGTTACAACTGACTGGCTCCCAAGACAAATTATGTCACTCATTAGAACTTCTAAACCCAAAACTTATTCTGTTCTAAACCATTTTGCAGCAAATCTGACCCTTTTCAAATAATTTCAAATGTCACCTATTAAAAGGGACAGTACACATATTTATGATTATACTAGACAATAAGCCTGCCAGAGGGCAGTCTATGTTTAAAAAATACAAACCCCCAAGCTAAAGTTACAAAAAATAAAAAAATACAATTTATGCTTACCTGATAAATTTGTTTCTTTTTAGACACGATGAGTCCACGGATTTCATCCTTACTTGTGGGATATTCACCTCCTGGTCAGCAGGAGGAGGCAAAGAGCACCACAGCAGAGCTGTATATATAGCTCCTCCCTTCCCTCCCATTCCAGTCATTCGACCGAAGTTAGGAAGAGAAAGGAAAAGCCAAGGTGCAGAGGTGTCTGAAGTTTAACAAAAACAATAACCTGTCTCGTAGAACAGGGTGGGCCGTGGACTCGTGTCTAAAAAGAAACAAATTTATCAGGTAAGCATAAATTTTCTTTTCTTTTTAAAGACTCGATGAGTCCACGTATTTCATCCTTACTTGTGTGATACAATACCAAAGCTATAGTACACGGATGAAAAGGGAGGGACAAGACAGGGAACCTAAACGGAAGGCACCACTGCTTGAAGAGCCTTGCACCCAAAAACAGCCTCAGCCGAGGCAAAAGTTTCAAATTTGTAAAATTTAGAAAAAGTGTGAAGAGAGGACCAAGTTGCAGCCTTGCAAATCTGTTCAACAGAAGCATCGTTTTTGAATGCCCATGAGGCAATAATTTTTTCGGGAAGCTGCTGTCCAGCAGTCTCATATGCAAAACGGATGATACTCTTCAACCAAAAAGAAAGAGGTAGCCGTAGCTTTCTGACCCCTACTTTTTCCAGAAAAAACTACAAACAATGAAAAAGACTGACGAAAGTCTTCAGTCACTTGTAAGTAAAATGTCAAAGCACTGACTACGTCTAAATTATGTAGAAGTCTCTCCTGCTGAGAAGGAGTAGGACGCAAGGAAGGAACAACAATCTCCTGATCAATATTCCTGTTTGAAATAACCCTAGGAAGGAACCCTAGGTTAGAACGTAAAACTACTTCATCCGAATGAAAATAAGGTAAGGAGAACTGGGTTGTAATGCCAAAAGTTCAGACAGTCTTCGAGCTGAAGAAACGGCAACAAGGAATAAAAACTTTCCAAGATAACAACTTAATATCTAAGGTATGCATAGGCTCAAACGGAACCCCGCAATTGAATTAAACACAGGCCTGATCGTAACCAAAGCCTGACAAAAGGATTGAACGTCTGGAACAACCACCAGACATTTGCGCAACAAAAAAGATAAGGCAGAGATCTGACCCTTTAGGGAACCTGCTGAGAAACACTTCTCCAATCCTTCTTGGAGAAAAGACAAAATTCTGGGAATCCTAACTAACTGGTCTTGGATTCACACCAATAAAGAAATTTATGCCATATCTTATGGTAAACCTTTCTAGTTACAGGCTTACGCGCCTGAATCAAGGTCTCTATGACCGAATCAGAAACACCACGCTTGGATAAAATTAAGCGTTCAATATCCAAGCAGTCAGCTTCAGAGAAACTAGCTCTGGGTAAAGGAAGGACCCTAGAATGAGAAGGTCTTTCCTCAACGGAAGTTTCCAAGGTAGTAGTGATGACATTTCCACCAGATCTGCCTACCAAATCCTGCAAGGCCACGAAGGAACAATGAGGATCACTGATACCCTCTCTTGTTTGATTCGAGCAATGACTCGAGGAAGAAGCCAAACGGAGGAAATAGGTATGCAAGATAGAACGACCAAGGAACCACCAGAGCATCTATCAGTTCTGCCTGAGGATCCCTAGACCTCGACCCATATCTCGGGAGCTTGGCATTCTGACGAAATGCCATGAGATCCACCTCTGGCCAACCCCATTTGAGAATCAGGTTGAAAAACATTTCCGGATGAAAAATCTGTCTGCTCAAAAAATCCGCCTCCCAGTTATCCACCCCTGGGATATGGATCGCTGACCGATAGCAAAAATGGGCCTCCGCCCACCTTATCTTGGCTACCTTTGTCATCGCTAAGGAACTCCTCGTTCCCCCTAGATGAATGATGAAAGCCACTGACGTCATTTTGATCGACTGGAACTTGATAAACTGGACCGAGGCTAACTGAGGCCAGGCCAGAAAAAAACATGGTAGATCGTTCGCAGCTCCAGAATGTTTATAGACTATAAGACTCTGGTTGAGTCCAAACCCCCTGAGCCCACAGAGAGCCCCAGACTGCTGCCCACCCTAGAACGCTGGCGTCTGTTGACACAAGTAACCAAGGTGGTCTGCGAAAGCAGGTTCCCTGGGAGAGATAATCCAGAGACAACCACTATTGAAGAGAATCCCTTGTCTCCTGCTCCAGTAGTATTCGAGGAGACGAATCTGTATAATCTCCGATCCATCGCCCGAGCATGTTTAACTGCTGAGGTCTGAGATGGAACCGAACAAATGGGATGATGTGCATTGCCACCACCATCAGCCCAGTGACCTCCATGCACTGAGCCACTGAAGGCCAAGGAATGGACTGAACGACTAAACAAGTATCGATAATCTCTAATTTCCTGACATTCCGTCAGAAAAATCTAATTGATATGGACACTAGAATGGTTCCCAAAAAATAAAAGTACCCCAGTACATGGGACTAAGGAACTCTTTTCCAAATTCACTGTAAGACCATGGGAAGGATAACACCAAATCCGTGTGAATGACACATGAAAGTACGCGTCCTTAAAATCCATAATTGTCATAAATTGACCCTCTTGGATCAAGAGAAAAATGGAACGAATAGTTGCTCTCTTGAAGGACGGTACACTAAGAAAATCTTGTAGGAAATTCCGAAAACTGTGGCAAGACATAAAGAAGAGCCACAAACTAGAAATATTTGTCCAGAAAGGCAAACCAAAGGAACTAGCGATGATCCCATAGATGGGAACATTCAGATACCCGTCCTTTAAACTTGCAAAAAATTGATCCTCCTGGATCACAGGAAGGATGGTACGATTAGATGCCACCTAGAAGGACGGTAATGTCTTAGATTGCATAAATCTAAAATTAGTCTGAAGGTTCCCTCCTTTTGGGAATCCCAACCAGATTGAAAAAAATCTCAGACCCTGTTCCTGAACCGGAGATATCACTCCCAGGCGGGAGAGGACTCCCACCTAATGAAAAGAACACAGCCTCTATCAGGTAACATAGTAACATAGTAGATACGGTTGAAAAAAGACTGAAGTCCGTCAAGTTCAACCTATACAAATCTAAAATACTCACAAAAAGCTCCAGTTAAGCTTAAATAACCCCACTAAAAGGTGAATCATTTAATACTAGCAATCATATCCATGAATTTTGTTTATATACAGAAATGTATCCAGACTATTTTTAAATGTGCCTAGGGTATTGGCATTCACTACCTCCTTTGGTAATGAGTTCCACAATTTTATTGCTCTTACAGTGAAAAAACGTTTCTGTTGCAGGAGATTAAATCTCCTTTCCTCCAACCTTAAATTGTGACCTCTTGTCAGAAACAATTTTCTAGGAATAAACAGAGCTTCTGCCATCTCTGAATATGGGCCTTGAATATATTTATATAAAGTAATCATGTCACCTCTCAAGCGCCTTTTTTCTAAAGAAAACAGACCCAGTTTGGTTAGCCTCTCCTCATAGGTTAATTTCTTCAATCCCCTTATTAGCTTTGTGGCCCTTCTCTGAACTTTTTCTAGTTCTGCAATATCTTTTTTTGCGATCGGTCCCCAGAACTGCACTCCATACTCAAGGTGAAGTCTTACCAGGGCTTTATATAGTGACAGCATTATGCTTTCCTCCCTTGAATTAATGCCTCTTTTAATACATGCTAGTATCTTATTAGCCTTTGAAGCCGTTGCCCTGCATTGTGCACCCATCTTTAGCTTGTTATCTATTACTACTTCCAAATCCCTTTCCTCCTCTGTTTGGCTAAGTCCTGTCCCATTTAAAAAATACTTCCAAAATGTAGAATCTTGCATTTTTCCGTATTAAATCTCATTTTCCATTTACTTGCCCATACTTCTAATTTTTGCAGATCCCTTTGTAATGAAAGTTCATCCTGCTCTGACCTAATGACCTTACTTAACTTAGTATCATCTGCAAAAACAGAGATGTCGCTATTTAATCCTTGCTCCAAGTCATTTATAAAAATATTAAAAAGAACGGGGCCCAGTACTGATCCCTGGGGACTCCACTGATTACCTTTGTCCAATCTGAGTATGATCCATTTACTACTCCCTATCTTTTATCCAGTTATTTATCCATGAGCTAACATTTTCAGCTATTCCCAGGCCCTTAATTTTGTGCATTAATCTCTCATGTGGCACTGTATCAAATGCCTTTGCAAAATCTAAGTATATCACATCAACTGATTCACCTTTATCTATATTTTTACTTACTTCCTTATAGAATCTAATTAGATTAGTTTGACATGATCTATTTCTCCTAAAGCCATGCTGATTAGAACTCATAATCTTGTTTACACGAATATGCTCATCAATATAATCCTTTATAATCCCTTCAAATATCGTCCCCACTACTGATGTCAGACTAACTGGTCTATAGCTTCCTGGATCATCCCTGCTTCCCTTTTTGAAGAGTGGCACCACATCAGCTTTACGCCAATCCTGGGGTACCATGCCTGAGGATAATGATTCTTGAAAAATTAAGAGTAGCGGTTTGTCTATAACAGTGCTAAATTCCCTTAACACCCTTAGGTGTATTCCATCTGGGCCTGGAGTTTTATTTACCTTAATATTATCCAGTTTTTTTTCCTGATATCCTCTAAACATAACCCAGTTAATGGTATAGACTGGCATGTTCTATTTTGTTCCAAAGTATCATCCAATGGTTCCTCTCTTGTGTATACTGAAGAAAAAAACTGATTTAGTACCTCAGCCTTCTCCCTGTCATTATTTATCATGCTACCCTCCACGCATTTTAATGTACCTATATTATCCTTCTTAGATTTTTTGCTATTTATGTACTTAAAGAACCTTTTAGGGTTAGTTCCAGATAAAAATGTATATATATATACACATTGGGTACCCGTAAAGTACGGTAAAACACCCATAAGGGTCTCAAGGCGCTACTCATGTTATTGACCTTACTGGAGACCAAACCTGCAACCCTTGGGTTGTTACAGAGCTCAGCCACAGTGTCCTAGTATGCCGAGCCATATATCCTAGGCACTATCTGTCTGAAGAGAACCAGACAACGTATGAGCTAGTATGCTGCCATAAAAGGTAGTATTACTAACCTGGAACAAACCCACTACCCCAATATCTATGGGATCCTGAAAGGGAATAGCTATCCTCTATAGGGATAGAAGTCTCCTGGTCATTATTGTCTTCCAAGACTCCTTGAGAGGTCTTCTACTAACAACCGCTCAGTCAATATAGAAAATGTGAATAAAAGGGTAATACCCATTCACTTACATCTCTTAGTACCACTTCATGGTACCAGAACAAATAAACAATGACTGGAATGTCGTTCCAGAGTAGCTAAAAAACTCCTTAGTAATAACCGGAGCAGCTTTAGCTTAAACCTGAAAATATTACTTCAGTATCAGCGTGAGGAATCATACCGCCAGGACTGAAATTTTACCACCGAAGTATCCCCTTCCTCATGCAACTTGGAGGAAACCTCTAAGGTAGTAATCTACAATGACAGAAACCTCACTCAGTGAACATTTAGTCTTCCTCTTGCGCTCTCCATGCAGCATGGGAAAAGTCGACAACACACCTGACAAGCAGAGGAAAATGATGTCTTGCAAGATAACCCCAAGAGGAGTCGTGAAGGAAGCGCAGCGCACTGGATGAATGGACATTAAGTTTTTAGGATTCTTGAGGAGAAAGCTGCAGAAAAATGGAACATTGTCAGAATGCTTCTGAAACATCCGAGGCAATGTTGGCTCTGAAATTTATTTTTTTTACTATAAAAAGGAAAAAAACAAAAAAGAACTCTTAATACATGGGAAACAAAGTCCTTTAGTCGTTCCACAAAAGTATCAAGAAATAACGAGTAAATAACATCCTTTTATGAGATAAAATTGAATATCATAATAAAAATTACTTTAAATGATAAAGAGAACGTCCTAACCATGGTCCCTTAATATTGGAAATATTAATTAATATGACCAAGAGCCTTGTGGAACATCAAAAATCACCATTTATCTATCAAAAATGGATAGTACTGTGTCTTTAAATTTTAAATACACTGCTTAATTTCCACAAATAAAGGATTCTTCAACTTATATTATATTGCATCCTCAGATCACATCTAAACTTAGCAGAAAAATATTCCTATCTACAGATAGAACACTAACAAATATTAGTTCCTCTGTAAGCAGTTCTGAATACTGTGAGAAAAGCCTCTCTGCTGCGTAACATAACACAGCAGAGAAGACATCCGGAACAATACCAATGTTAATTCTATACTTTGTTTTATTTATTTAATATTGTATTAAAGCTTCTCTGCTGAGACATAAAGCAGCAGAGAAGGCCTCCGGACTACCCAAATACATATATTATACTGAGTGGGGAGCCTCTCTGCTGAATGATCACAACTCAACAGAGAAGGCATACGGACTACCCATCAACTTTTCATTTTGTTTTTAAACAGATTTAGAAGTCTTCCTGCTGTAATAGCCTAACGCAGCAAAGAAGGCATCCGTACTACAGAAATTACCCCGATTCACAGGATGTGTGTAAAGGGCGCGCATATTGTAGCTCCGCCCATCGTGGGCGTACCCAGCTAAACCTCTTCGGCGGATAAATTGTACAAAATAGAACCGTCATTGGACTTAAAGCACCACCTGGTAATAGATAAACAGAACTCCCGGCTACTAAAATAAACAGGAGAAATAGTCGTGCAAACAATGGCGCCTATCATTAGCTCTGCCCATAGTGGGCGTATCCAGCTTAACTTCCTCGGCGACTAATATGTCTAACATGGAGCCGTCAGAAGACTTAAGGCACAAACTCGCAATAAATAAACAGTCATTAAGTAAAGAAAGCCAATATAGTTGCACCATGCACACATAGCCCTAGACATGTACCCCATCATGTGTTAACAGGCTAAACCTCCGAGACGGCTGCTAAGGAAAACAAGCCGTTGGGAGTCTAAATAAAAAACATAGCCACTTCTCCACGTCCTCCAGTGCCTGCATTCACTGCCCAAAAACATATCCTCACTCTATAGGGATAATGTCATTTAGTGTCCTATAAAGTGTATAAAGTGCCAAATTTTATGTGTATCTTCAGAAAATAAAATTTAGTACTTACCTCAGAAATCTGCCCGGCAGGAGGGCAGGCCACCCGGCTTGCGAGGTCCTCTTTTCTCCTCACATTGGCCTGTGGAACAAAAAAAAAAAAAGTACTGAGTATATTCTCTTCCCTCAGACTTTTACAAGCAGGGCAGCAAACCATGTATAGGAGGCGCAGTGAGAATTATGTCCCACCAGTTCCCATTGCTCTAAAGCCACCAAGTGCTCTACTTTAGAGACTGATATGGACTACGGCTACACCCTAGGCAAAAACAGCACACTCTGGCACTGTTTAAAAAATAATAAACTCTTGATTGAAGAATCAAAAACTAACACCTCACTTTGCCATCTCCCATCACTAATGTAGGTAAAGAGAATGACTGGGGTGGGAGGGAAGAGAGGAGCTATATATACAGCTCTGCAGTGGTGCTCTTTGCCTCCTCCTGCTGACCAGGAGGTGAATATCTCACAAGTAAGGATGAAATCCGAGGACTTATTGTGTCTTTAAAAAGAAAGTAAAATTACAGAGAAAAAAAACAAAGCTATCCAAAATAAAATTAAAACTAAACTTACACCCTATAAAAATAAAAAATCCCCCACAAATTAAAAACACCCCCTAATCTAATACTAAACTACCAATAGCCCTTAAAAGGGCCTTTTGTAGGGCAATGCCCTAAGTTAAACAGCTCTTTTACATGTAAACAAGATTATGAGTTCTAATCAGCATGGCTTTAGGAGAAATAGATCATGTCAAACTAATCTAATTAGATTCTACGAGGAAGTAAGTAAAAATATAGATAAAGGGGAATCAGTTGATGTGATATACTTAGATTTTGCAAAGGCATTTGATACAGTGCCACATGAGAGATTAATGCACAAAATTAAGGGACTGGGAATAGCTGAAAATGTTAGCTCATGGATAAATAACTGGATAAAAGATAGGGAGCAACGAGTAGTAGTAAATGGATCATACTCAGATTGGACAAAGGTAATCAGTGGCGTCCCCCAGGGATCAGTACTGGGCCCTGTTCTTTTTAATATTTTTATAAATGACTTGGAGCAAGGATTAAATAGCAACATCTCTATTTTTGCAGATGATACTAAGTTAAGTAAGGTCATTAGGTCAGAGCAGGACGAACTCTCTTTACAAAGGGATTTGCTAAAATTAGAACTATGGGCAAGTGAATGGAAAATGAGATTTAATACGGAAAAATGTAAGGTTCTACATTTTGGAAGTAAAAAAAAGCAGGCAACGTATTTTTTAAATGGGACAAGACTTAGCCAAACACAGGGGGAAAGGGATTTGGGAGTAGTAATAGATAACAAGCTAAAGATGAGTGCACAATGCAGGGCAGCGGCTTCAAAGGCTAATAAGATACTAGCATGTATTAAAAGAGGCATTGATTCAAGGGAGGAAAGCATAATTCTGTCATTATATAAAGCCCTGGTAAGACCTCACCTTGAGTTTGGAGTGCAGTTTTGGGGACTGATTGCTAAAAAAGATATTGCAGAACTAGAAAAAGTTCAGAGAAGGGCCACAAAGCTAATAAGGGGATTGGAGAAATTAACCTATGAGGAAAGGCTAGCCAAACTGGGTCTGTTCTCTTTAGAAAAAAGGCGCTTGAGAGGTGACATGATTACTTTATATAAATATATTCAAGGCCCATATACAGAGATGGCAGAAGCTCTTTTTATTCCAAGAAAATTGTTTCTGACAAGAGGTCATAATTTAAGGTTGGAGGAAAGGAGATTTAATCTCCTGCAACAGAAACATTTTTTCACTGTAAGAGCAATAAAATTGTGGAACTCATTACCAAAGGAGGTAGTGAATGCCAATACCATAGATTCATTTAAAAATAGTCTGGATAAATTTCTGTATATAAACAAAATTCATGGATATGATTGCTAGTATTAAATGGGTCACATTTTAATGGGGTTATTTAAGCTTAACTGGAGCTTTTTGTAAGTATTTTAGATTTGTATAGGTTGAACTCGATGGACTTCAGTCTTTTTTCAACCTTATCTACTATGTTACTATGTTACTATGTTATCATAAGGGCCCTTCAATGGATATTTTCAGCGAGAAGGGACATTAATAACCATATAATTGTTCCTAGAATTTGTGTTTTATTGTATCGCAACTATATTTCAATAAAAGTTTTATAAAAATAAAAAAAATAAAATAAACTAATTTGCTTAAAAAAAAAAAAAAAAATTAAAAAAAAAATGACTAAATCCCCCCTAACAGTAAAACCCCCCACCCACCAAACCCCCCAAAATAAAAAACCTAACCCTAAAAAAAACCTAAACTACCCATTGCCCCTAAAGGGGCATTTGTATAGGCATTGCCCTTAAAAGGACATTCAGCTCTTTTACTGCCCTTAAAAGGGCAATCAGCTCTTTTCCACCTCAAAAAACACTAATCCTGAAGTCCAGCGGAGAAGTTTTTCTTCCAGGCGGCTCCATCATCTTCTATCTTCATCCGGAATGAAGGCGGCCTAGAACGTAGGTGCGGTGCAGAGCAGAGGTGCGGAGCTGTTTTCCCTGATGCGTGGATCCTCTGTGGCGGTCCTCAATGGCGTGAAGGCTCCTCTCCATCCGATGTCCGTCGTACACTGAAGATTGAATGCAAGGTACAACATTCAATTTGGGGTACCTTGCATTCCTATTAGCTGACATTTTGAAATCAGCCAATAGGATTAGAGCTACTGAAATCCTATTGGCTGTTCAAATCAGCCAATAAGATTTCAGTAGCTCTCATCCTATTGGCTGCCGAGGACCGCCGCTGAGGATCGGGGAAGCAAGCTCCACACCTCCGCGACGCCTTCGCTCCGGATGAAGATAGAAGATAATGGAGCCGCCTGGAAGACCTTCTCCACCGGACTTCAGAAACGGTGAGTACCTATTTGGGGCTTAATCTTAGGATTTTTTTTTTTTTATTATTTAAGATTTAATGGCCTTATAAAAGAGCTGATTGCCATTTTAAGGTCAGTAAAAGAGCTGATACAAATGCCCCTCTTTAGGGGCAATGGGTAGTTTAGGTTTTTTTAGTGTTCGGTTTTATTTATTTTGGGGGGGTTTGGTGGGTGGGGGGGGGTTTACCTTTAGGGGGGATTTAGTAATTTAATGTAGTAATGTAAGAGAGTTGTTTAACTTAGGGCAATGCCCTACAAAAGGCCATTTTAAGGACCGTTGGTAGTTGAGGTTAGGGGGTGCTTTTATTTTGGGGGGGTCTTTTATTTTCATAGGTATTGGGTATAAAAAAAAAATATTTTTGATAATTTTGTTTATTTCTTTTCTGTAATGTTAGACTTTTTTTTTTGCAATTTAATGTTAGGATTTTTTATTTTAATTGTAATTTAGTAGTAATTGGGGTTCATTTAGGGGGTGTTAGGTTAGGGGGATTAGTAATTAAATTACGGCTAGATTTAGAGTTTTGTTGGCAAGGACCCGCGTATCTAATGCTGGCTTTTTTCTGGCCGCACCTTTAAAATAACTCTGGTATTGAGAGTCCACAGAATGGCTGCGTTAGGCTCCAAAAAAGGAGCGTAGAGCATATTTAATGCAACTTCAACTCTCGATACCAGAGTTGCTTACGGACGCGGCCAGCCTCAAAAACGTGCTAGTGCACGATTCCCCCATAGGAAACAATGGGGCTGTTTGAGCTGAAAAAAAACCTAACACCTGCAAAAAAGCCGCGTTCAGCTCCTAACGCAGCTAATTTGCCGCTCCGTAAACCGCCGCTACTTACATTATCCCTATGTACCCCTAATCTGCTGCCCCTAACACCGCCGACCCCTATATTATATTTATTAACCCCTAATCTGCCCCCCACAACGTCGCCTCCACCTGCCTACACTTATTAACCCCTAATCTGCCGAGCGGACCACACCGCTATTATTATAAAGTTATTAACCCCTAATCCGCCTCACTAACCCTATAATAAATAGTATTAACCCCTAATCTGCCCTCCCTAACATCGCCGACACCTAACTTCAATTATTAACCCCTAATCTGCCGACTGGAGCTCACCACTATTCTAATAAATGTATTAACCCCTAAAGCTAAGTCTAACCCTAACACTAACACCCCCCTAACTTAAATATAATTTAAATCTAACGAAATTAATTAACTCTTCTTAAATAAATTATTCCTATTTAAAGCTAAATACTTACCTGTAAAATAAATCCTAATATAGCTACATTATAAATTATAATGATATTATAGCTATTTTAGGATTAATATTTATTTTACAGGTAACTTTGTATTTATTTTAACCAGGTACAATAGCTATTAAATAGTTAAGAACTATTTAATAGCTAAAATAGTTAAAATAATTACAAATTTACCTGTAAAATAAATCCTAACCTAAGTTACAATTAAACCTAACACTACACTATCAATAAATTAATTAAAATACCTATAATTATCTACAATTAAACCTAACACTACACTATCAATAAATAAATTAAATACAATTCCTACAAATAAATACAATGAAATAAACTAACTAAAGTACAAAAAATAAAAAAGAACTAAGTTACAAAAAATAAAAAAATATTTACAAACATTAGAAATATATTACAACAATTTTAAACTAATTACACCTACTCTAAGCCCCCTAATAAAATAACAAAGCCCCCCAAAATAAAAAAATGCCCTACCCTATTCTAAATTACTAAAGTTCAAAGCTCTTTTACCTTACCAGCCCTGAACAGGGCCCTTTGCGGGGCATGCCCCAAGAAGTTCAGCTCTTTTGCCTGTAAAAAAAAAACATACAATACCCCCCCCCCCCAACATTACAACCCACCACCCACATACCCCTAATCTAACCCAAAACCCCCTTAAATAAACCTAACACTAAGCCCCTGAAGATCTCCCTACCTTGAGTCGTCTTCACCCAGCCGAGCCAAATTCTTCATCCAAGCGGAGCAAGAAGAGGTCCTCCATCCGGTAGAAGTCTTCATCCAAGCGGAGCAGAAGAGGTCTTCCATCAGATTGAAGTCTTCATCCAAGCGGCATCTTCTATCGTCATCCATCCGGAGCGGAACGGCAGCATCCTGAAGACCTCCGACGCGGAACATCCATCCTGGCCGACGACTGAACGACGAATGACGGTTCCTTTAAATGACGTCATCCAAGATGGCGTCCCTCGAATTCCGATTGGCTGATAGGATTCTATCAGCCAATCGGAATTAAGGTAGGAAAATTCTGATTGGCTGATGGAGTCAGCCAATCAGAATCAAGTTCAATCCGATTGGCTGATCCAATCAGCCAATCAGATTGAGCTCGCATTCTATTGGCTGATCGGATCAGCCAATCGGATTGAACTTGATTCTGATTGGCTGATTCTACCGGATGGAGGACCTCTTCTTGCTCCGCTTGGATGAAGAATTTGGCTCGGCTGGGTGATGACGACTCAAGGTAGGGAGATCTTCAGGGGCTTAGTGTTAGGTTTATTTAAGGGGGTTTGGGTTAGATTAGGGGTATGTGGGTGGTGGGTTGTAATGTTGGGGGGGTATTGTATGTTTTTTTTTACAGGCAAAAGAGCTGAATTTCTTGGGGCATGCCCCGCAAAGGGCCCTGTTCAGGGCTGGTAAGGTAAAAGAGCTTTGAACTTTAGTAATTTAGAATAGGGTAGGGCCTTATTTTTATTTTGGGGGTCTTTGTTATTTTATTAGGGGGCTTAGAGTAGGTGTAATATTTTTCTAATGTTTGTAAATATTTTTTTATTTTTTGTAACTTAGTTCTTTTTTATTTTAGTTAGTTTATTTCATTGTATTTATTTGTAGGAATTGTATTTAATTTATTTATTGATAGTGTAGTGTTAGGTTTAATTGTAGATAATTATAGGTATTTTATTTAATTAATTTATTGATAGTGTAGTGTTAGGTTTAATTGTAACTTAGGTTAGGATTTATTTTACAGGTAAATTTGTAATTATTTTAACTATTTTAGCTATTAAATAGTTCTTAACTATTTAATAGCTATTGTACCTGGTTAAAATAAATACAAAGTTACCTGTAAAATAAATATTAATCATAAAATAGCTATAATATAAATATAATTTATATTGTAGCTATATTAGGATTTATTTTACAGGTAAGTATTTAGCTTTAAATAGGAATAATTTATTTAAGAAGAGTTAATTAATTTCATTAGATTAAAATTATATTTAATTTAGGGGGGTGTTAGTGTTAGGGTTAGACTTAGCTTTAGGGGTTAATACATTTATTAGAATAGCTGTGAGCTCCAGTCGGCAGATTAGGGGTTAATAATTGAAGTTAGGTGTCGGCGATGTTAGGGAGGGCAGATTAGGGGTTAATACTATTTATTATAGGGTTAGTGAGGCAGATTAGGGGTTAATAACTTTATTATAGTAGCGGTGCGGTCCGCTTGGCAGATTAGGGGTTAATAAGTGTAGGCAGGTGGAGGCGACGTTGAGGGGGGGCAGATTAGGGTTTAATAAATATAATATAGGGGTCGGCGGTGTTAGGGGCAGCAGATTAGGGGTACATAGCTATAATGTAGGTGGCGGCTCCTTGCGGTCGGCAGATTAGGGGTTAATTATTGTAGGTAGCTGGCTGCGACGTTGTGGGGGGCAGGTTAGGGGTTAATAAATATAATATAGGGGTCGGCGGTGTTAGGGGCAGCAGATTAGGGGTACATAAGTATAACGTAGGTGGCGGTCGGCAGATTAGGGGTTAAAAAACTTTAATCGAGTGTCGGCGATGTGGGGGGACCTCGGTTTTGGGGTACATAGGTAGTTTATGGGTGTTAGTGTACTTTAGGGCACAGTAGTTAAGAGCTTTATGAACCGGCGTTAGCCCAGAAAGCTCTTAACTACTGACTTTTTTCTGCGGCTGGAGTTTTGTTATTAGATTTCTAACGCTCACTTCAGCCACGACTCTAAATACCGGAGTTAGAAAGATCCCATTGAAAAGATAGGATACGCAATTGACGTAAGGGGATCTGCGGTATGGAAAAGTCGCGGCTGAAAAGTGAGCGTTAGACCCTTTTTTGACTGACTCCAAATACCGGCGGTAGCCTAAAACCAGCGTTAGGAGCCTCTAACGCTGGTTTTCACGGCTACCGCCAAACTCCAAATCTAGGCCTTAGTTATTTGCAGTGTGGGGGGCTGGTGCTTTAGGGGATAATAGGTTAATTGGGTTTCTTGCAATGTGGGGAGTTGGTGATTTAAGAGCTACTAGTTTAAATAGGTTTATTGCGATATGGGGGTTTTGCTGTTTAGGGGTTAATAGATTAATTAGGTTTATTGCGATGTGGGGGAGTTGGCGGTTTAGGGGTTAATCTTTTAATTGTTATTTGCGGATTAGGGGTTAATTACTTTATTGTTTTGCGATGTGGGAGTTGACAGTTTAGGTGTTTGTTAATACTACGTGCGGGCACGTGTTTTTTTATTTATTTATTTCTTGATGGCGGTTACGTGTTTTTTAGTTATTTTGGGCGGTTGCGTTTTTTTTTGTTTTTTTTTAAGGCTTCGGGTTTGCCAACGCTGCATCCAGGTGGATTATTTTGACTGCGCGCACAGCCAACATTCCTTTGAGGATGCGTGCGCAACTGGTGACACCGACGGACGCTTTACAAACGCCATTATGGTATAGATAAAATATTTATGAATAATAAAACAACTTTACAATATAATCTTAAGATTTATTTTGCTCCCTTTTTAAAAATGGAATTTAGCTTTGTGGATTTCTAATTCTCAGAACTTAAAATGCACCTGCTGACTTCTCAAGGCTAACTTTGCTACATATATGTCCCTACAACTGCAAAACAATGTATTTTATGACAACAAGCCTTGTTGTCAGTAGACTTGAGCCCGAATAGGTTTCTCCAAATATGGCAAATGTGACTAGAGTTTGGGCTATTGAAAACAGAATTTATGTTTACCTGATAAATTACTTTCTCCAACGGTGTGTCCGGTCCACGGCGTCATCCTTACTTGTGGGATATTCTCTTCCCCAACAGGAAATGGCAAAGAGCCCAGCAAAGCTGGTCACATGATCCCTCCTAGGCTCCGCCTTCCCCAGTCATTCGACCGACGTAAAGGAGGAATATTTGCATAGGAGAAATCATATGATACCGTGGTGACTGTAGGTAGAGAAATTAAATCATCAGACCTGATTAAAAAACCAGGGCGGGCCGTGGACCGGACACACCGTTGGAGAAAGTAATTTATCAGGTAAACATAAATTCTGTTTTCTCCAACATAGGTGTGTCCGGTCCACGGCGTCATCCTTACTTGTGGGAACCAATACCAAAGCTTTAGGACACGGATGATGGGAGGGAGCAAATCAGGTCACCTAGATGGAAGGCACCACGGCTTGCAAAACCTTTCTCCCAAAAATAGCCTAAGAAGAAGCAAAAGTATCAAATTTGTAAAATTTGGTAAAAGTGTGCAGTGAAGACCAAGTCGCTGCCTTACATATCTGATCAACAGAAGCCTCGTTCTTGAAGGCCCATGTGGAAGCCACAGCCCTAGTGGAATGAGCTGTGATTCTTTCAGGAGGCTGCCGTCCGGCAGTCTCATAAGCCAATCTGATGATGCTTTTAAGCCAAAAAGAGAGAGAGGTAGAAGTTGCTTTTTGACCTCTCCTTTTACCAGAATAAACAACAAACAAGGAAGATGTTTGTCTGAAATCCTTTGTAGCCTCTAAATAGAATTTTAGAGCACGAACTACATCCAAATTGTGCAACAAACGTTCCTTCTTTGAAACTGGATTCGGACACAAAGAAGGCACAACTATCTCCTGGTTAATATTTTTATTAGAAACAACTTTCGGAAGAAAACCAGGTTTAGTACGCAAAACCACCTTATCTGCATGGAACACCAGATAAGGAGGAGAACACTGCAGAGCAGATAACTCTGAAACTCTTCTAACAGAAGAAATTGCAACCAAAAATAAAACTTTCCAAGATAATAACTTAATATCTACGGAATGTAAGGGTTCAAACGGAACCCCTTGAAGAACTGAAAGAACTAAATTGAGACTCCAAGGAGGAGTCAAAGGTTTGTAAACAGGCTTGATTCTAACCAGAGCCTGAACAAAAGCCTGAACATCTGGCACAGCCGCCAGCTTCTTGTGAAGTAAAACAGATAAAGCAGAAATCTGTCCCTTCAAAGAACTTGCAGATAATCCTTTCTCCAAACCCTCTTGTAGAAAGGATAGAATCTTAGGAATTTTTACCCTGTTCCATGGGAATCCTTTCGATTCGCACCAACAGATATATTTCTTCCATACTTTATGGTAAATTTTCCTAGTTACAGGCTTTCTAGCCTGAATAAGAGTATCAATGACAGAATCTGAGAACCCACGCTTTGATAAAATCAAGCGTTCAATCTCCAAGCAGTCAGTTGGAGTGATGCCAGATTCGGATGTTCGAACGGACCTTGAACAAGAAGGTCCCGTCTCAAAGGTAGCTTCCATTGTGGAGCCGATGACATATTCACCAGGTCTGCATACCAAGTTCTGCGTGGCCACGCAGGAGCTATCAAGATCACCGAAGCCCTCTCTTGATTGATCCTGGCTACCAGCCTGGGAATGAGAGGAAACGGTGGGAACACATAAGCTAGGTTGAAGGTCCAGGGCGCTACTAGTGCATCTACTAGAGTCGCCTTGGGATCCCTGGATCTGGACCCGTAGCAAGGAACCTTGAAGTTCTGACAAGACGCCATCAGATCCATGTCTGGAATGCCCCATAATTGAGTTATTTGGGCAAAGATTTCCGGATGGAGTTCCCACTCCCCCGGATGAAATGTCTGACGACTCAGAAAATCCGCTTCCCAATTTTCCACTCCTGGGATGTGGATTGCAGACAAGTGGCAGGAGTGAAGCTCCGTCCATTGAATTACTTTGGTCACTTCTTCCATCGCCAGGGAACTCCTTGTTCCCCCCTGATGGTTGATATATGCAACAGTCGTCATGTTGTCTGATTGAAACCTTATGAATTTGGCCTTTGCTAGTTGAGGCCAAGCCTTGAGAGCATTGAATATCGCTCTCAGTTCCAGAATGTTTATCGGGAGAAGAGATTCTTCCCGAGACCATAGACCCTGAGCCTTCAGGTGTTTCCAGACCGCGCCCCAGCCCACCAGGCTGGCGTCGGTCGTTACAATGACCCACTCTGGTCTTCTGAAGCTCATCCCTTGGGACAGGTTGTCCAGGGTCAGCCACCAACGGAGTGAATCTCTGGTCCTCTGATCTACTTGGATCGTCGGGGACAAATCTGTATAATCCCCATTCCACTGTCTGAGCATGCACAGTTGTAATGGTCTTAGATGAATTCGCGCAAAAGGAACTATGTCCATTGCCGCAACCATCAAACCTATTACTTCCATGCACTGCGCTATGGAAGGAAGAAGAACAGAATGAAGTACTTGACAAGAGCTTAGAAGTTTTGATTTTCTGGCTTCTGTCAGAAAAATCTTCATTTCCAAGGAGTCTATTATTGTTCCCAAGAAGGGAACTCTTGTTGACGGGAATAGAGAACTTTTTTCTACGTTCACTTTCCACCCGTGAGATCTGAGAAAGGCTAGGACAATGTCCGTATGAGCCTTTGCTTGTGGTAGAGACAACGCTTGAATCAGTATGTCGTCCAAGTAGGGTACTACTGCAATGCCCCTTGGCCTTAGCACCGCTAGAAGGGACCCTAGTACCTTTGTGAAAATTCTTGGAGCAGTGGCTAGTCCGAATGGAAGTGCCACAAACTGGTAATGCTTGTCCAGAAAGGCGAATCTTAGGAACCGATGATGTTCCTTGTGGATAGGAATATGTAGATACGCATCCTTTAAATCCACCGTGGTCATGAATTGACCTTCCTGGATGGTAGGAAGAATTGTCCGAATGGTTTCCATCTTGAACGATGGGACCTTGAGAAATTTGTTCAGGATCTTGAGATCCAAAATTGGCCTGAATGTTCCCTCTTTTTTGGGAACTATGAACAGATTGGAGTAAAACCCCATCCCTTGTTCTCCTAATGGAACAGGATGAATCACTCCCATTTTTAACAGGTCTTCTACACAATGTAAGAATGCCTGTCTTTTTATTTGGTCTGAAGACAATTGAGACCTGTGGAACCTTCCCCTTGGGGGTAGTTCCTTGAATTCCAGGAGATAACCTTGAGAAACTATTTCTAGCGCCCAAGGATCCTGAACATCTCTTGCCCAAGCCTGAGCGAAGAGAGAGAGTCTGCCCCCCACCAGATCCGGTCCCGGATCGGGGGCCAGCATGTCATGCTGTCTTGGTAGCGGTAGCGGGCTTCTTGGCCTGCTTACCTTTGTTCCAGCCTTGCATCGGTCTCCAGGCTGGCTTGGTTTGAGAAGAATTACCCTCTTGCTTAGAGGATGTAGAATTCGAGGCTGGTCCGTTTCTGCGAAAGGGACGAAAAACATAATTTATGCTTACCTGATAAATTCCTTTCTTCTGTTGTGTGATCAGTCCACGGGTCATCATTACTTCTGGGATATAACTCCTCCCCAACAGGAAATGCAAGAGGATTCACCCAGCAGAGCTGCATATAGCTCCTCCCCTCTACGTCAGTCCCAGTCATTCGACCAAGAAACAACGAGAAAGGAGTAACCAAGGGTGAAGTGGTGACTGGAGTATAATTTAAAAGATATTTACCTGCCTTAAAACAGGGCGGGCCGTGGACTGATCACACAACAGAAGAAAGGAATTTATCAGGTAAGCATAAATTATGTTTTCTTCTGTTATGTGTGATCAGTCCACGGGTCATCATTACTTCTGGGATACCAATACCAAAGCAAAAGTACACGGATGACGGGAGGGATAGGCAGGCTCATTATACAGAAGGAACCACTGCCTGAAGAACCTTTCTCCCAAAAATAGCCTCCGAAGAAGCAAAAGTGTCAAATTTGTAAAATTTGGAAAAAGTATGAAGCGAAGACCAAGTTGCAGCCTTGCAAATCTGTTCAACAGAGGCCTCATTCTTAAAGGCCCAAGTGGAAGCCACAGCTCTAGTGGAGTGAGCTGTAATTCTTTCAGGAGGCTGCTGTCCAGCAGTCTCATAGGCTAAACGTATTATGCTACGAAGCCAAAAAGAGAGAGAGGTAGCAGAAGCTTTTTGACCTCTCCTCTGTCCAGAGTAAACGACAAACAAGGAAGAAGTTTGGCGAAAATCTTTAGTTGCCTGCAAGTAGAACTTGAGGGCACGAACTACATCCAGATTGTGTAAAAGACGTTCCTTCTTTGAAGAAGGATTTGGACACAAGGATGGGACAACAATCTCTTGATTGATGTTCCTGTTAGTGACTACCTTAGGTAAGAACCCAGGTTTAGTACGCAGAACTACCTTGTCTGAGTGAAAAATCAGATAAGGGGAATCACAATGTAAGGCTGATAACTCAGAGACTCTTCGAGCCGAGGAAATAGCCATTAAAAACAGAACTTTCCAAGATAACATTTTTATATCAATGGAATGAAGGGGTTCAAACGGAACACCCTGTAAAACGTTAAGAACTAAGTTTAAACTCCATGGTGGAGCAACAGCTTTAAACACAGGCTTGATCCTAGCTAAAGCCTGACAAAAGGACTGGACGTCTGGATTTTCTGACAGACGTCTGTGTAACAAGATGGACAGAGCTGAAATCTGTCCCTTTAATGAACTAGCTGATAAACCCTTTTCTAAACCTTCTTGTAGAAAAGACAATATCCTAGCGATCCTAACCTTACTCCAGGAGTAACCTTTGGATTCGCACCAGTATAGGTATTTCCGCCATATTTTATGGTAAATCCTTCTGGTAACAGGCTTCCTAGCCTGAATCAGGGTATCAATAACCGACTCAGAAAAACCACGTTTTGATAAAATCAAGCGTTCAATTTCCAAGCAGTCAGCTTCAGAGAAGTTAGATTTTGATGTTTGAATGGACCCTGTATCAGAAGGTCCTGTCTTAGAGGTAGAGACCAAGGCGGACAGGATGACATGTCCACTAGATCTGCATACCAAGTCCTGCGTGGCCAAGCAGGTGCTATTAGAATTACTGATGCTCTCTCCTGTTTGATTTTGGCAATCAATCGAGGAAGCAGCGGGAAGGGTGGAAACACATAAGCCATCCTGAAGTTCCAAGGTGCTGTCAAAGCATCTATCAAAACTGCTCCCGGATCCCTGGATCTGGACCCGTAGCGAGGAAGTTTGGCGTTCTGGCGAGACGCCATGAGATCTATCTCTGGTTTGCCCCAACGTCGAAGTATTTGGGCAAAGACCTCCGGATGAAGTTCCCACTCCCCCGGATGAAGAGTCTGGCGACTCAAGAAATCCGCCTCCCAGTTCTCCACTCCCGGGATGTGGATTGCTGACAGGTGGCAAGAGTGAGACTCTGCCCAGCGAATTATCTTTGATACTTCCATCATTGCTAGGGAGCTTCTTGTCCCTCCCTGATGGTTGATGTAAGCTACAGTCGTGATGTTGTCCGACTGAAACCTGATGAACCCCCGAGTTATTAACTGGGGCCAAGCCAGAAGGGCATTGAGAACTGCTCTCAATTCCAGAATGTTTATTGGAAGGAGACTCTCCTCCTGATTCCATAGTCCCTGAGCCTTCAGAGAATTCCAGACAGCGCCCCAACCTAGTAGGCTGGCGTCTGTTGTTACAATTGTCCAGTCTGGCCTGCTGAATGGCATCCCCCTGGACAGGTGTGGCCGATAAAGCCACCATAGAAGAGAATTTCTGGTCTCTTGATTCAGATTCAGAGTAGGGGACAAATCTGAGTAATCCCCATTCCACTGACTTAGCATGCATAATTGCAGCGGTCTGAGGTGTAGGCGTGCAAAAGGTACTATGTCCATTGCCGCTACCATTAAGCCGATCACCTCCATGCATTGAGCTACTGACGGGTGTTGAATGGAATGAAGGACGCGGCATGCATTTTGAAGTTTTGTTAACCTGTCCTCTGTCAGGTAAATCTTCATTTCTACAGAATCTATAAGAGTCCCCAAGAATGGAACTCTTGTGAGAGGAAAGAGAGAACTCTTCTTTTCGTTCACTTTCCATCCATGCGACCTTAGAAATGCCAGAACTAACTCTGTATGAGACTTGGCAGTTTGAAAGCTTGAAGCTTGTATTAGAATGTCGTCTAGGTACGGAGCTACCGAAATCCCTCGCGGTCTTAGTACCGCTAGAAGGGCACCCAGAACCTTTGTGAAGATTCTTGGAGCCGTAGCCAATCCGAATGGAAGAGCTACAAACTGGTAGTGCCTGTCTAAGAAGGCAAACCTTAGATACCGGTGATGATCTTTGTGGATCGGTATGTGAAGGTAAGCATCCTTTAAATCCACTGTGGTCATGTACTGACCCTCTTGGATCATGGGTAAGATTGTCCGAATAGTTTCCATTTTGAACGATGGAACTCTTAGGAATTTGTTTAGAGTCTTTAAATCTAAGATTGGCCTGAAAGTTCCCTCTTTTTTGGGAACCACAAACAGGTTTGAGTAGAACCCTTGTCCTTGTTCCGACCACGGAACCGGATGGATCACTCCCATTGTTAACAGATCTTGTACGCAGCGTAGAAACGCTTCTTTCTTTATCTGGTTTGTTGACAACCTTGACAGATGAAATCTCCCTCTTGGGGGAGATAATTTGAAGTCTAGAAGGTATCCCTGAGATATGATCTCTAGTGCCCAGGGATCCTGAACATCTCTTGCCCAGGCCTGGGCGAAGAGAGAGAGTCTGCCCCCTACTAGATCCGGTCCCGGATCGGGGGCTCTCGGTTCATGCTGTCTTTGGGGCAGCAGCAGGTTTCCTGGCCTGCTTGCTTTTGTTCCAGGACTGGTTAGGCTTCCAGCCTTGCCTGTAACGAGCAACAGCTCCTTCCTGTTTTGGTGCAGTGGAGGTTGATGCTGCTCCTGTTTTGAAATTCCGAAAGGGACGAAAATTAGACTGTCTAGCCTTAGCTTTGGCCTTGTCTTGAGGTAGGGCGTGGCCCTTACCTCCCGTAATGTCAGCGATAATTTCTTTCAAACCGGGCCCGAATAAGGACTGCCCCTTGAAAGGTATATTAAGTAATTTGGACTTAGAAGTAACATCAGCTGACCAGGATTTTAGCCACAGTGCCCTGCGTGCCTGTATGGCGAATCCTGAGTTCTTAGCCGTAAGTTTGGTTAAATGTACTACGGCCTCCGAAATGAAAGAATTAGCTAGTTTAAGGACTCTAAGCCTGTCCGTAATGTCGTCTAGCGTAGAGGAACTAAGGTTCTCTTCAAGCGACTCAATCCAAAATGCTGCCGCAGCCGTAATCGGCGCGATACATGCAAGGGGTTGTAATATAAAACCTTGTTGAACAAACATTTTCTTAAGGTAACCCTCTAATTTTTTATCCATTGGATCTGAGAAAGCACAGCTATCCTCCACCGGGATAGTGGTACGCTTAGCTAAAGTAGAAACTGCTCCCTCCACCTTGGGGACCGTTTGCCATAAGTCCCGAGTGGTGGCGTCTATTGGAAACATCTTTCTAAATATTGGAGGGGGTGAGAACGGCACACCGGGTCTATCCCACTCCTTAGTAACAATTTCAGTTAGTCTCTTAGGTATAGGAAAAACGTCAGTACTCGCCGGTACCGCAAAGTATTTATCCAACCTACACAGTTTCTCTGGTATTGCAACAGTGTTACAATCGTTGAGAGCTGCTAAGACCTCCCCTAGTAGTACACGGAGGTTCTCCAATTTAAATTTAAAATTTGAAATATCTGAGTCCAATCTGTTTGGATCAGAACCGTCACCCACAGAATGAAGCTCTCCGTCCTCATGCTCTGCGAGCTGTGACGCAGTATCAGACATGGCCCTAGCATTGTCAGCGCACTCTGTTCTCACCCCAGAGTGATCACGCTTGCCTCTTAGTTCAGGTAATTTAGACAAAACTTCAGTCATAACAGTAGCCATATCTTGTAATGTTATCTGTAATGGCCGCCCAGATGTACTAGGCGCCAAAATATCACGCACCTCCCGGGCGGGAGATGCAGGTACTGTCGCGTGAGGCGAGTTAGTCGGCATAACTCTCCCCTCGCTGTTTGGTGAAATTTGTTCACATTGTACAGATTGACTTTTATTTAAAGTAGCATCAATACAGTTAGTACATAAATTTCTATTGGGCTCCACCTTGGCATTGGAACAAATGACACAGATATCTTCCTCTGAGTCAGACATGTTTAACACACTAGCAAAAAAACTTACAACTTGGTTATAATCTTTTTTAGCAAAAAAAGGCACTGTGCCTCAAAGAGGTACTAACGATTAAATGACAGTTGAAATAATGAACTGAAAAACAGTTATTGCATCAAATTTTAAAACAACACAACTTTTAGCAAAGGTTTGTTCCCATTAGTAAAAAACAACACTAATTAAATTTGTACATAAGAAAACAAAACAACGTTTTTTATACACAGTCACTATAAGAATTCTCACAGCTCTGCTGAGAGAATTTACCTCCCTTCAAAGAAGTTTGAAGACCCCTGAGATCTGTCAGAGATGAACCGGATCATGCAGGAAATATAAAAGTAGCTGACTGGAATTTTTTGATGCGTAGCAAAGAGCGCCAAAAACGGCCCCTCCCTCTCCCACACAGCAGTGAAGAGAAACGAAACTGTCACAATTAAAGCAAAAAACTGCCAAGTGGAAAATAATGCCCAAACATTTATTCACACAGTACCTCAGCAATGTAAACGATTCTACATTCCAGCAAAAACGTTTAACATGAGAATAGTTATTAAAAGGATTAGTGACCTTTAACACAGTAGTTCCGGTGAAATACCATCCCCAGAATACTGAAGTGTATACATACATGTCATTTTAACGGTATGGCAGGCTTTTCTCATCAATTCCATTCAGAAAATAAAAACTGCCACATACCTCAATGCAGATTCATCTGCCCGCTGTCCCCTGATCTGAAGCCTTTACCTCCCTCAGATGGTCGAGAACAGCAATATGATCTTAACGACTCCGGTTAAAATCATAGTAAAAAATCTCTGTCAGATTCTTCCTCAAACTCTGCCAGAGAAGTAATAACACGCTCCGGTGCTATTTTAAAATAACAAACTTTTGATTGAAGTCATAAAAACTAAGTATAATCACCATAGTCCTCTCACACATCCTATCTAGTCGTTGGGTGCAAGAGAATGACTGGGACTGACGTAGAGGGGAGGAGCTATATGCAGCTCTGCTGGGTGAATCCTCTTGCATTTCCTGTTGGGGAGGAGTTATATCCCAGAAGTAATGATGACCCGTGGACTGATCACACATAACAGAAGAAATTTGTTTTATTTTTAGCCTTAAAAGACCTATCCTGAGGAAGGGCGTGGCCCTTTCCCCCAGTGATGTCTGAAATAATCTCTTTCAAGTCAGGGCCAAACAGCGTTTTCCCCTTGAAAGGGATGTTAAGCAATCTGTTCTTGGAGGACACATCCGCTGACCAAGACTTCAGCCAAAGCGCTCTGCGCGCCACAATAGCAAAACCTGAATTTTTCGCCGCTAATCTAGCTAATTGCAAAGTGGCGTCTAAGGTAAAAGAGTTAGCCAACTTAAGTGCTTGAACTCTGTCCATAACCTCCTCATAAGAGGATGCTTGATTGAGCGACTTTTCTAGTTCCTCGAACCAGAAACACGCTGCTGTAGTGACAGGAACAATGCATGAAATTGGTTGTAGAAGGTAACCTTGCTGAACAAACATCTTTTTAAGCAAACCCTCTAATTTTTTATCCATAGGATCTTTGAAAGCACAACTATCTTCTATAGGGAAGAAAAACGTTACTGTCTCTTTAAATTTTAAACTGAACACACTTTTTTACTGAATATACGCAAAAGTATGAAGGAAATGTTCACAATTCACCAAAATTTCACCACAGTGTCATAAAGCCTTAAAAGTATTGCACACCAAATTTGAAAGCTTTATCTCTTAAAATAACGGAACCGGAGCCGTTTTTACATTTAACCCCTATACAGTCCCTGGTATCTGCTTTGCTGAGACCCAACCAAGCCCAGAGGGGAATACGATACCAAATGACGCCTTCAATAAGCTTTTTCAGTGGATCTGAGCTCCTCACACATGCATCTGCATGCCTTGCTTCTCAAAAACAACTGCGCATTAGTGGCGCGAAAATGAGGCTCTGCCTATGACTAGAAAAGGCCCCCAGTGAAAAAGGTGTCCAATACAGTGCCTGCCGTTTTTTTAATAAAATTCCCAAGATTAAAATAACTCTCCAAAGTTATAAACCATTAAATATGCTTATAAAGTAATCGTTTTGGCCCAGAAAAATGTCTACCAGTCTTAAAAGCCCTTGTGAAGCCCTTTTATTCTTATATTGAAAATTAAGAAAATGGCTTACCGGATCCCATAGGGAAAATGACAGCTTCCAGCATTACCAAGTCTTGTTAGAAATGTGTCATACCTCAAGCAGCCAAAGTCTGCTCACTGTTTCCCCCAACTGAAGTTAATTCCTCTCAACAGTCCTGTGTGGAAACAGCCATCGATTTTAGTGTGTTTGTTTAGAGTAGAAACCGCCCCCTCGACCTTGGGGACTGTCTGCCATAAGTCCTTCCTGGGGTCGACCATAGGAAATAATTTCTTAAATATAGGGGGAGGGACAAAAGGTATGCCGGGCCTTTCCCATTCTTTATTTACAATGTCCGCCACCCGCTTGGGTATAGGAAAAGCTTCGGGGGGCACCGGGACCTCTAGGAACCTGTCCATCTTACATAATTTCTCTGGAATGACCAAATTGTCACAATCATCCAGAGTAGATAACACCTCCTTAAGCAGAGCGCGGAGATGTTCCAATTTAAATTTAAATGTAATAACGTCAGGTTCAGCTTGTTGAGAAATTTTTCCTGAATCTGAAATTTCTCCCTCAGACAAAACCTCCCTAGCCCCTTCAGACTGGTGTAAGGGCATGTCAGAACCATTATCATCAGCGTCCTCATGCTCTTCAGTATCTAAAACAGAGCAGTCGCGCTTTCGCTGATAAGTGGGCATTTTGGCTAAAATGTTTTTAATAGAATTATCCATTACAGCCGTTAATTGTTGCATAGTAAGGAGGATTGGCGCACTAGATTCACTAGGGACCTCCTGAGTGGGCAAGACTGGTGTAGACATAGAAGGAGATGATGCAGTACCATGCTTACTCCCCTCACTTAAGGAATCATTTTGGGCAACATTATTATCAGTGGCATCATTGTCCCTACTTTGTTTGTCACATTCATCACATATATTTAAATGGAGAGGAACCTTGGCTTCCGAACATACAGAACATCGTCTATCTGATAGTTCAGACATGTTAATAGGCATAAACTTGATAACAAAGCACAAAAAACGTTTTAAAAAAAAAACGTTACTGTCTCTTTAAATTTTAAACTGAACACACTTTTTTACTGAATATACGCAAAAGTATGAAGGAAATGTTCACAATTCACCAAAATTTCACCACAGTGTCATAAAGCCTTAAAAGTATTGCACACCAAATTTGAAAGCTTTATCTCTTAAAATAACGGAACCGGAGCCGTTTTTACATTTAACCCCTATACAGTCCCTGGTATCTGCTTTGCTGAGACCCAACCAAGCCCAGAGGGGAATACGATACCAAATGACGCCTTCAATAAGCTTTTTCAGTGGATCTGAGCTCCTCACACATGCATCTGCATGCCTTGCTTCTCAAAAACAACTGCGCATTAGTGGCGCGAAAATGAGGCTCTGCCTATGACTAGAAAAGGCCCCCAGTGAAAAAGGTGTCCAATACAGTGCCTGCCGTTTTTTTAATAAAATTCCCAAGATTAAAATAACTCTCCAAAGTTATAAACCATTAAATATGCTTATAAAGTAATCGTTTTGGCCCAGAAAAATGTCTACCAGTCTTAAAAGCCCTTGTGAAGCCCTTTTATTCTTATATTGAAAATTAAGAAAATGGCTTACCGGATCCCATAGGGAAAATGACAGCTTCCAGCATTACCAAGTCTTGTTAGAAATGTGTCATACCTCAAGCAGCCAAAGTCTGCTCACTGTTTCCCCCAACTGAAGTTAATTCCTCTCAACAGTCCTGTGTGGAAACAGCCATCGATTTTAGTGTGTTTGTTTAGAGTAGAAACCGCCCCCTCGACCTTGGGGACTGTCTGCCATAAGTCCTTCCTGGGGTCGACCATAGGAAATAATTTCTTAAATATAGGGGGAGGGACAAAAGGTATGCCGGGCCTTTCCCATTCTTTATTTACAATGTCCGCCACCCGCTTGGGTATAGGAAAAGCTTCGGGGGGCACCGGGACCTCTAGGAACCTGTCCATCTTACATAATTTCTCTGGAATGACCAAATTGTCACAATCATCCAGAGTAGATAACACCTCCTTAAGCAGAGCGCGGAGATGTTCCAATTTAAATTTAAATGTAATAACGTCAGGTTCAGCTTGTTGAGAAATTTTTCCTGAATCTGAAATTTCTCCCTCAGACAAAACCTCCCTAGCCCCTTCAGACTGGTGTAAGGGCATGTCAGAACCATTATCATCAGCGTCCTCATGCTCTTCAGTATCTAAAACAGAGCAGTCGCGCTTTCGCTGATAAGTGGGCATTTTGGCTAAAATGTTTTTAATAGAATTATCCATTACAGCCGTTAATTGTTGCATAGTAAGGAGGATTGGCGCACTAGATTCACTAGGGACCTCCTGAGTGGGCAAGACTGGTGTAGACATAGAAGGAGATGATGCAGTACCATGCTTACTCCCCTCACTTAAGGAATCATTTTGGGCAACATTATTATCAGTGGCATCATTGTCCCTACTTTGTTTGTCACATTCATCACATATATTTAAATGGAGAGGAACCTTGGCTTCCGAACATACAGAACATCGTCTATCTGATAGTTCAGACATGTTAATAGGCATAAACTTGATAACAAAGCACAAAAAACGTTTTAAAAAAAAAACGTTACTGTCTCTTTAAAAT
>NC_069502.1:34760714-34910384 GCF_027579735.1 Bombina bombina
AACAAATTTTGTCAGAATTTGAAAAACAGTGAAAAAAAGGCAGTAAATCAAACGAAATTTTTACAGTGTGTATAATAGGCTAACAGAGCATTGCACCCACTTGCAAATGGATGATTAACTCCTTAGTTCAAAAACCGGATCAAAAAAACGATCTAGACGTTTTTTTAACAGTCACACCAAACTGCCACAGCCTTGCTGTTGGCCTACCTTCCCAACAAAACGATTTTGGAAAGCCCAAGAGCCCTTTAGAGATGTCCTATAGCATTCAGAAGACCCTTGAAGGAAGCTGGATGTCTCAGTCTGTAAAAGTTACTGCGCAAAAAAATGCTAAATTAGGCCCCTCCCACTCATTGTAACACAGTGGAAAGCCTCAGGAAACTGTTTCTAGGCAAATTTAAGCCAGCCATGTGGAAAAAACTAGGCCCCAATAAAGTTTTATCACCAAAGTATATATAAAAACGTTTAAACATGCCAGCAAACGTTTTATATTGCAAATATAAAAGAGTATTACCTCAGAAAATAAGCATGATACCAGTCGCTATTAAATCACTGTATTCAGGCTTACCTTACATAAATTTGGCATCAGCAGCATTTTCTAGCATTCACATCTTCTAGAAAAATCTTAACTGCACATACCTCATAGCAGGATAACCTGCACGCCATTCCCCCGCTGAAGTTATCTCTCTCTTCAGTCATGTGTGAGAACAGCAATGGATCTTAGTTACAACCTGCTAAGATCATAGAAATCACAGGCAGATTCTTCTATTTTTTCTGCCTGGAACAAAATAGTACAACTCCGGTACCATTTAAAAATAATAAACTTTTGATTGAAGTAAAATAACAGCTACATTTCACCACTTCTCTCTTACTACCTCCATGTTTGTTGAGAGTTGCAAGAGAATGACTGGATATGGCAGTTAGGGGAGGAGCTATATAGACAGCTCTGCTGTGGGTGTCCTCTTGCAACTTCCTGTTGGGAATGAGAATATCCCACAAGTAATGGATGATCCGTGGACTGGATACACCTTACAAGAGAAATTGGTAAAGCTTGTTCAGAAAAGAGAATCTCAGAAAACGATAGTGATCTGGATGAATCGGATTGTGAAGGTAAGCGTCCTGTAAGTCTATTGTGGATATGAAGTGACCTTGCTGAACAAAAGGCAGAATAGTCCTTATAGTCACAATCTTGAAAGTTGGGACTCTTACAAAAACATTTAAAAATTTCAGATCCAAAATAGGTCTGAAAGAATTTTCCTTCATAGGTACAATGAACACATTTGAATAAAAACCTTGTTCCTGCTGTGGAACTGGGAAAAATTACCCCTGAAAGTTCTAGAACTGAAACACATATCAGAAAGAGTTGAGTTTTTACTGGGGTTTTTTGGTTACATGGGTAAGAGAGAAACTTTCCAAAGGAAGTCTTATTCTGAATTCTAATTGACACCCCTAAGAAATTATATTCTGAATCCACTGATTTTGGACAGAGCCTGTCCAGACTCTTGAAATAGCTTTAGTCTGCCCCCTACCAGAAGAACTGGCTTGAGGGCTGCACCTTCATATAGGCTTAGGGGCAGGATTTGGTTTCTTATAAGGCTTGGATTTATTCCAATTCAGAGATGTTCTCCAATTAGAGACAGAGGCCTTAGGGGAAAGAGTGGTTTTCTGTTCTCTATTCTGACGAAAGCGATTGCAAGCTTTAAATCTACCATTAGGTTTCTTGTCTTGGGGCAGAAAACTCCCTTACCCCCAGTAACAGTGGATATAATAGAATCCAATTGTGAACCAAAAAGATCTTTACCTTGAAAAGAGAGAGATAATAATCTAGTTTTATACACCATGTCAGCATCCCAAGATTTAAGCCATAAAGCTCCTCTAGTTAGAATGGCTAAAGACATGGATTTGACATTGATCTTCCTAACATCAAATATAGCATCACAAATAAAATGATTTGCATGTTGAAGTAAAACAACATAATTTATGTAAGAATTTACCTGATAAATTAATTTCTTTCATATTGGCAAGAGTCCATGAGCTAGTGACATATGGGATATACAATCCTACCAGGAGGGGCAAAGTTTCCCAAACCTCAAAATGCCTACAAATACACCCCTCACCACACCCACAATTCAGTTTAACGAATAGCCAAGAAGTGGGGTGATAAAGAAAGGAGTAAAAAGCATCAACAAAGGAATTTGGAAATAATTGTGCTTTATACAAAAAAATCATAACCCCCCAAAAAAGGCTGGGCCTCATGGACTCTTGCCAATATGAAAGAAATGAATTTCTCAGGTAAGTTCTTACATAAAACAGAATTTATGTTTACCTGATAAATTTCTTTCTCCAACGGTGTGTCCGGTCCACGGCGTCATCCTTACTTGTGGGATATTCTCTTCCCCAACAGGAAATGGCAAAGAGCCCAGCAAAGCTGGTCACATGATCCCTCCTAGGCTCCGCCTACCCCAGTCATTCGACCGACGTTAAGGAGGAATATTTGCATAGGGAGAAACCATATGGTACCGTGGTGACCTGTAGTTAAAGAAAATAAAATATCAGACCTGATTAAAAAAACCAGGGCGGGGCGTGGACCGGACACACCGTTGGAGAAAGAAATTTATCAGGTAAACATAAATTCTGTTTTCTCCAACATAGGTGTGTCCGGTCCACGCGTCATCCTTACTTGTGGGAACCAATACCAAAGCTTTAGGACACGGATGAAGGGAGGGAGCAAATCAGGTCACCTAAATGGAAGGCACCACGGCTTGCAAAACCTTCTCCCAAAAATAGCCTCAGAAGAAGCAAAAGTATCAAACTTGTAAAATTTGGGTAAAAGTGTGCAGTGAAGACCAGTCGCTGCCTCCTACATATCTGATCAACAGAAGCCTCGTTCTTGAAGGCCCATGTGGAAGCCACAGCCCTAGTGGAATGAGCTGTGATTCTTTCGGGAGGCTGCCGTCCGGCAGTCTCGTAAGCCAATCTGATGATGCTTTTAATCCAAAAAGAGAGAGAGGTAGAAGTTGCTTTTTGACCTCTCCTTTACCTGAATAAACAACAAACAAGGAAGATGTTTGTCTAAAATCCTTTGTAGCATCTAAATAGAATTTTAGAGCGCGAACAACATCCAAATTGTGCAACAAACGTTCCTTCTTTGAAACTGGTTTCGGACACAGAGAAGGTACGATAATCTCCTGGTTAATGTTTTTGTTAGAAACAACTTTTGGAAGAAAACCAGGTTTAGTACGTAAAACCACCTTATCTGCATGGAACACCAGATAAGGGAGAACACTGCAGAGCAGATAATTCTGAGACTCTCTGGCAGAAGAAATCGCAACTAAAAACAAAACTTTCCAAGATAATAACTTAATATCAACGGAATGTAAGGGTTCAAACGGAACCCCCCGAAGAACTGAAAGAACTAAATTGAGACTCCAAGGAGGAGTCAAAGGTTTGTAAACAGGCTTGATTCTAACCAGAGCCTGAACAAAGGCTTGAACATCTGGCACAGCTGCCAGCTTTTTGTGAAGTAATACCGACAAGGCAGAAATCTGTCCCTTCAGGGAACTTGCAGATAATCCTTTTTCCAATCCTTCTTGAAGGAAGGATAGAATCCTAGGAATCTTAACCTTGTCCCAAGGGAATCCTTTAGATTCACACCAACAGATATATTTTTTTCCAAATTTTGTGGTAAATCTTTCTAGTCACAGGCTTTCTGGCCTGAACAAGAGTATCGATCACAGAATCTGAGAATCCTCGCTTCGATAAATCAAGCGTTCAATCTCCAAGCAGTCAGCTGGAGTGAAACCAGATTCGGATGTTCGAACGGACCCTGAACAAGAAGGTCTCGTCTCAAAGGTAGCTTCCAAGGTGGAGCCGATGACATATTCACCAGATCTGCATACCAAGTCCTGCGTAGCCACGCAGGAGCTATCAAGATCACCGACGCCCTCTCCTGCTTGATCCTGGCTATCAGCCTGGAATGAGAGGAAATGGCGGGAACACATAAGCTAGATTGAAGTCCAAGGTGCTACTAGTGCATCCACTAAGCCGCCTTGGGATCCCTGGATCTGGCCCCGTAGCAAGGAACTTTGAAGTTCTGACGGAGGCCATCAGATCCATGTCTGGAATGCCCCACAGGTGAGTACTTGGGCAAAGATTTCCGGATGGAGTTCCCACTCCCCCGGATGCAATGTCTGACGACTCAGAAAATCCGCTTCCCAATTTTCCACTCCTGGATGTGGATAGCAGACAGGTGGCAGGAGTGAGACTCCGCCCAAAGAATAATTTTGGTTACTTCTTCCATCGCTAGGGAACTCCTTGTTCCCCCTGATGGTTGATGTACGCAACAGTCGTCATGTTGTCTGATTGAAACCGTATGAACCTGGTCCTCGCAAGCTGGGGCCAGGCCTGAGAGCATTGAATATCGCTCTCAGTTCCAGAATATTTATCGGTAGAAGAGATTCTTCCCGAGACCAAAGACCCTGAGCTTTCAGGGATCCCCAGACCGCGCCCCAGCCTATCAGACTGGCGTCGGTCGTGACAATGACCCACTCTGGTTGTGGAACATCATCCCTTGAGACAGATTGTCCAGGGACAGCCACCAACGAGAGAGTCTCTGGTCCTCTGATTTACTTGTATCTCTTCGGAGACAAGTCTTATAGTCCCCATTCCACTGACTGAGCATGCACAGTTGTAATGGTCTTAGATAATGCGCGCAAAAGGACTATGTCCATCGCCGCCACCATCAACCCGATCACTTCCATGCACTGAGCTATGGAAGGAAGAGGAACGGAATGAATATCCGACAAGATCCAGAAGCTTTGTTTTTCTGGCTTCTGTTAGAAAGATCCTCATTTGTAAGGAGTCTATAATTGTTCCCAAGAAGGGAACCCTTGTTGACGGGGATAGAGAACTCTTTTCCACGTTCACTTTCCAGCCGTGAGATCTGAGAAAGGCCAGGACAATGTCCGTGTGAGCCTTGCTTGAGGAAGGGACGACGCTTGAATCAAATGTCGTCCAGGTAAGGTACTACTGCAATGCCCCTTGGTCTTAGCACCGCTAGAAGGGACCCTAGTACCTTTGTGAAAATCCTTGGAGCAGTGGCTAAACCGAAAGGAAGCGCCACGAACTGGTAATGTTTGTCCAGAAATGCAAACCTTAGGAACCGATGATGTTCCTTGTGGATAGGAATATGTAGATACGCATCCTTTAAATCCACCGTGGTCATGAATTGACCTTCCTGGATGGAAGGAAGGATAGTTCGAATGGTTTCCATCTTAACGATGGGACCTTGAAAATTTGTTTAAGATCTTTAGATCTAGGATTGGTCTGAACGTTCCCTTTTTTGGGAACTATGAACAGATTGGAGTAGAACCCCATCCCTTGTTCTCTTAATGGAACAGGATGAATCACTCCCATTTTTAACAGGTCTTCTACACAATGTAAGAACGCCTGTCTTTTTATGTGGTCTGAAGACAACTGCGACCTGGAACCTCCCCCTTGGGGAAGTCCCTTGAATTCCAGAAGATAACCCTGGAGACTATTTTCTAGCGCCCAAGGATCCAGAACATCTCTTGCCCAAGCCTGAGCGAAGAGAGAGAGTCTGCCCCCCACCAGATCCGGTCCCCGATCGGGGGCCAATATTTCATGCTGTCTTGGTAGCAGTGGCAGGTTTCTTGGCCTGCTTTCCCTTGTTCCAGCCTTGCATTGGTCTCCAAGCTGGCTTGGCCTGAACAGTATTACCCTCTTGCTTAGAGGACGTAGCACCTTGGGCTGGTCCGTTTTTACGAAAGGGCGAAAATTAGGTCTATTTTTTGCCTTGAAAAGCCGATCCTGAGGAAGGGCGTGGCCCTTACCCCAGTGATATCAGAGATAATCTCTTTCAAGTCAGGACCAAACAACGTTTTTCCCCTTGAAAGGAATGTTTAGTAGCTTGTTCTTGGAAGACGCATCAGCCGACCAAGATTTCAACCAAAGCGCTCTGCGCGCCACAATAGCAAACCCATAGTTCTTAGCCGCTAACTTAGCCAATTGCAAAGAGGCGTCTAGAGTGAAAGAATTAGCCAATTTGAGAGCATTGATTCTGTCCATAATCTCCTCATAAGGAGGAGAGTCACTATCGAGCACCTTAAGCAGTTCATCAAACCAGAAATATGCGGCAGTAGTGACAGGGACAATGCATGAAATGGGTTGTAGAAGGTAACCCTGCTGAACAAACATCTTTTTAAGCAAACCTTCTAATTTTTATCCATAGGATCTTTGAAAGCACAACTATCCTCTATGGGTAAAGTGTGCGTTTGTTTAAAGTAGAAACCGCTCCCTCGACTTGGGGACTGACTGCCATAAGTCCTTTCTGGGGTCGACCATAGGAAACAATTTTTTAAATATGGGGGAGGGACGAAAGAATACCGGGCCTTTCCCATTCTTTATTAACAATGTCCGCCACCCGCTGGGTATAGGAAAAGCTTCTGGGAGCCCCGGCACCTCTAGGAACTTGTCCATTTTACATAGTTTCTCTGGGATGACTAAATTTTCACAATCATCCAGAGTGGATAATACCTCCTTAAGCAAAATGCGGAGATGTTCCAATTTAAATTTAAATGTAATCACATCAGATTCAGCCTGCTGAGAAATGTTCCCTAAATCAGTAATTTCTCCCTCAGACAAAACCTCCCTGGCCCCTCAGATTGGGTTAGGGCCCTTCAGAGATATTAATATCAGCGTCGTCATGCTCTTCAGTAACTAAAACAGAGCAGCCACGCTTACGCTGACAAGGGTTCATTTTGGCTAAAATGTTTTTGACAGAATTATCCATTACAGCCGTTAATTGTTGCATAGTAAGAGAATATGGCGCGCGTAGATGTACTAGGGGGCCTCCTGAGTGGTCAGGACTCGTGTAGACGAAGGAGTGAATAGATGCAGTACCATGCTTACTCCCCCACTTGATGAATCATCTTGGGCATCATTGTCATTATCACATAAATCACATATATTTAAATGAATATGGAAATTCTGGCTCCCCACATTCCATAACACAGTCTAACTGGTATTCAACATGTTAAACAGCATAACCTTGATCCAGAAAGTACAAAAAAACTAATAAAATAAAACCGTAACTGTCACTCTTAAAATCTTTAAAACTGAACCACACTTTATTACTTGCAATGCGAAAAAAAGCTAGAAGGAATTGTTCAAACATTCACCAAAATTTCACCACAGTGTCTTAAAGCCCTTAAAAGTATTGCACACCAAATTTGGAAGCTTTAACCCTTAAAATAACGGAACCGGAAGCCGTTTTTATACTTTAAACCCCTTTACAGTCCCTGGTATCTGCTTTGCTGAGACCCAACCAAGCCCAAAGGGGAATACGATACAAATGACGCCTTCAGAAGTCTTTTATAAGTATCAGAGCTCCTCACACATGCATCTGCATGTCATGCTTCTCAAAACAAGTGCGCAACTACAGGCGCGAAAATGAGACTCTGCCTATGATTAGGGAAGCCCCTAGAGAATAAGGTGTCTAATAACAGTGCCTGCCGGTTATTTTACAAAATCCCAAGATTAAAATAATTCCTCAGGTATGGAGCATAAAATATGTTATATATAAATCGATTTAGCCCAGGAAAAAGTCTACAGTATTAAAAGCCCTTGTGAAGCCCTTATTTACATCGTAATAAAATGGCTTACCGGATCCCATAGGGAAATGACAGCTTCCAGCATTACATCGTCTTGTTAGAATGTGTCATACCTCAAGCAGCAAGTACTGCTCACTGTTCCCCCAAACTGAAGTTAATTCCTCTCAACAGTCCTGTGTGGACAGCATGGATTTTAGTACGGTTGCTAAAATCATTTTCCTCTTACAAACAGAAATCTTCATCTCTTTTCTGTTTCAGAGTAAATAGTACTTACCAGCACTATTTTAAAATAACAAACTCTTGATTGAATAATAAAAACTACAGTTAAACACTAAAAAACTCTAAGCCATCTCCGTGGAGATGTTGCCTGTACAACGGCAAAGAGAATGACTGGGGTAGGCGGAGCCTAGGAGGGATCATGTGACCAGCTTTGCTGGGCTCTTTGCCATTTCCTGTTGGGGGAAGAGAATATCCCACAAGTAAGGATGACGCCGTGGACCGGACACACCTATGTTGGAGAAATTATGTTTTCTTTCATGTAATTGGCAAGAGTCCATGAGCTAGTGACATATGGGATAGCAATACCCAAGATGTGGAACTCCACGCAAGAGTCACTAGAAAGGGAGGGATAAAAAATAAAAAAGGAAATTTATGCTTACCTGATAAATTTATTTCTTTTACGATATGACGAATCCACGGATTTCGTCCTTACTTATGGGATTACGCCTCCTGGTCAGCAGGAAGTGGCAAAGAGCATCACAGCAGAGCTGTATATATAGCTCCTCCCTTCCCTCCCCTCCAGTAATTCGACCGAAGTTAGGAAGAGAAAGGAAAAGCCAAAGGTGCAGAGGTGACTGAAGTTTAACAAAAATAAATACCTGTCTTAGAAATGACAGGGTGGGGCGTGGACTCGTCATATCGTAAAATAAATAAATTTATCAGGTAAGCATAAATTTCCTTTTCTTTTACAAGATATGACGAGTCCACGGATTTCATCCTTACTTATGGGATACAATACCAAAGCTATAGGACACGGATGAAAGGGAGGGACAAGACAGGAACCTAAATGGAAGGCACCACTGCTTGAAGAACCTTTCTCCCAAAACCAGCCTCAGAAGAAGCAAAAGTATCAAATTTGGAAAATTTGGAAAAATTGTGAAGAGAGGACCAAGTTGCAGCCTTGCAAATCTGTTCAACAGAAGCATTGTTTTTAAATGCCCATGAGGAAGCCACAGCCCTAGTAGAATGAGCCGTAATTCTTTAAGGAGGCTGCTACCCAGCAGTCTCATATGTCAGACGAATGATACTCTTCAGCCAAAAAGAAAGAGAGGTAGCCAAAGCTTTCTGGCCCCTATGCTTTCCAGACAAAACAACAAATAATGAAGATGATTGACAAAATTCCGTAGTCGCCTGCAAGTAAAAACTTCAGGGCACGGACCATGTCCAAGTTATGCAACAGACGCTCCTTCTTAGAAGAAGGATTAGGACATAATGAAGGAACAACAATTTCCTGATTAATATTCTTATTAGAAACAACCTTAGGAAGGAAACCAGGTTTGGTACGTAAAACCACCTTATCAAAATGGAAGATAAGATAAGGCAAGTCAGAAACTCTACGAGCAGAAGAAATAGCAACCAAAAATAAAACCTTCCAAGATAACAGCTTAATATCTATGGAATGCATGGGTTCAAACGGAACCCCTTGAAGATCATTAAGAACTAAATTCAAACTCCAGGGTGGAGCAATCGGTCTAAACACAGGCTGAATTCTGGTTAGAGCCTGCCAAAAAGACTGAACGTCTGGAACATCTGCCAAACGTTTGTGCATTAAAAAAGACAAAGCAGAGATCTGTCCCTTTAAGGAATTTGCTGAAAACCCTTTCTCCAATCCTTCTTGGAGAAAAGACAGAATTCTGGGAATCTTAACTCTATTCCATGAGTAGCCCTTGGATTCGCACCAATAAAGATATTTACGCCATATTCTTATGGTAGATCTTTCTAGTAACAGGCTTAAGTGTCTGAATCAAAGTATCAATAACCGAATCAGAGAAACCCTGCTTAGATAAAATCAAGCATTCAATCTCCAAGCAGTCAGTTGCAGAGAAATTAGATTTGGGTGTTGGAAGGGTCCCTGAATTAGAAGGTCCTGCCTCAATGGAAGCTTCCACGGCGGCAGAGAGGATATTTCCACTAGATCGGCATACCAAGTCCTGCAAGGCCACGCGATTAGAACTACTGAAGCCCTCTCCTGTTTGATAAGGGCAATCACCCGGGGAAGGAGAGCAAAAGGTGGAAACACATAAGCTAGGTTGAACGACCAAGGCACTGCCAAGGCATCTATCAGTTCGGCCTGAGGATCCCTTGACCTGGATCCGTATCTTGGGAGCTTGGCATTCTGACAGTACGCCATCAGATCCAATTCCTGTCTGCCCCATCTGAGAATCATGGTGGCAAATACCTCCGGATGGAGTTCCCACTCCCCCGGATGAAACATCTGTCTGCTTAAAAAAAAAAAAAAAAAATTGCTTAACAGATGTCCACTCCTGGGATGTAGATTGCTGACAGATAAGAGTGAGCCTCCGCCCACCGAATTATCTTGGACACTTCTGTCATCGCTAAGGAACTTCTTGTTCCTCCCTGATGATTGATGTAAGCCAGAGTCGTGATGTTGTCCGACTGAAAACGGATGAATTTGGCCGAAGCCAACTGAGACCAAGCCTGAAACGCAATGAATATTGCTCTCAATTCCAGAATATTGATTGAAAGAAGAAACTCTGACCGAGTCCACACACCCTGAGCCTTCAGGGAATTCCAGACTGCACCACAACCTAGTAGGCTGGAGACCGTTGTCACTATCACCCATGAGGGTCTGCGGAAGCACGTCCCTTGGGACTGCACTGAGCCACTGATGGCCGAGGATTGGACTGAAGGGCTCGGCATGTATTCAGAAACTACTTTCTGACCTCTGTCAAGAAAATTTTCATGGATATGGAATCTATTAGAGTTCCCAGGAAGGGAACCCTGGTCTGTGGAATTAATGAACTCTTTTCTAGATTCACCTTCCACTCGTGAGTCCTCAGAAAGGACAGAACTATGTCTGAATGAGACTTTGTCAGATCGTAAGACGACGCCTGGATCAGAATATCGTCTAGCTAAGGCGCCACTGCAATACCCTGCGGCCTGAGAACCGCCAGAAGGGACCCTAGAACCTTTGTGAAAATTCTGGGTGCTGTGGCCAACCCGAAGGGAAGAGCCACAAACTGAAAATGTTTGTCCAGGAAGGCAAACCTTAGGAACTGATGATGATCCTTGTGGATAGGAATATGAAGGTATGCATCCTTCAAGTCCACGGTAGAATTGTTTGAATAGTCTCCATCTTGAAGGATGGGACTCTGAGAAACTTGTTTAGACTCTTGAGATCTAAAATGGGTCTGAACATTCCCACTCTTTTGGGAACCACAAAAATATTTGAGCAAAGCCCCTGCCCCTGTTCCAGTATTGGAACGGGACAAATTACTCCCATAGTAGAGAGGTCTTTTACACAACGTAAGAACGCCTCTCTTTTTATCTGGTTTACAGACAACCGTGAAGAAGAAACCTCCCCCTTGGGAGAGAATTTTTGAATTCCAGTTGATATCCTAGGGACACGATATCCAGTGTCCAGGGGTACTGAACATCTCTTACCCAAGCCTGGGCAAAGAGAGAAAGTCTGCCCTCTACTAGATCCGGTCCCGTATCGGGGGCCGCCCCTTCAAGCTGTCTGTGGAGCAGCAGTGGGCTTCTTGGGTTGTTTACACTTTTGTTCCAAGTCTGGTTAGCTCTCCAGACGGCCTTGGCTTGAGCAAAATTCCCTTCCTGTGTAGCGGAAGGAGAAGTGGGGACTCATTTGAAGTCCCGAAAGGAGCGAAAATTATTTTGTTTACCCCTCAGTTTAGCTGCTTTATCCTGCGGTAGGAGATGACCCTTACCTCCCGTAATGTCAGAAATGATCTCTTTCAAGTCAGGCCCGAATAGGGTTTTCTCTCTGAAAGGAATAACCAAAAAAGCTTTGAATTAGATGACACATCAGCAGACCAAGACTTTAACCATAACGCTCTACAAGCTAAAACGGAGGAGAAGAAGAAGAGTCCTCGAGTGGTCCTCCGCGAGTCTGCAGGACGGAGAATGGACCAGAATATCGTCCAAATAAGGAGCCACCGCAATACCTCTAGCTCTCACCACCGCGAGCAGTGCCCCCAGAACCTTTGTAAAGACTCCTGGGGCAGTCGCCAGACCGAACGGTAGGACAACAAACTGGAAGTGTTGGTACAGAAATGTGAATCTTAAGAACCTGACGTGGTCCTTGTAGATTGGCACGTGTAGGTACGGATCCTTCAAGTCTATTGTCATCATAAATTGCCTCTCTTGAACTAGGGGCAGAATCAATCTGATCGTCTCCATTTTAAACGATGGGACTGACAGAAACTTGTTTAAGCACTTTAGGTCCAGAATTGGGCGGAACAAGCCCTCCTTCTGTGGGACCACGAAAAGGTTAGAATAGTACTCTAGACCCCTTTCTGCTAGAGGTACTGAAACAATTACTCAGAGGAGAAATCCCTCATGCACTCTAAATAGGCATCTCTCTTCTCTGGTCTTGAGGATAGCTTTGGCAGGAGGAATCTGCCCCTGGGCGGATTAGTCTTGAACCCTATCCTACAAACCTGGGTGATAACCTCCATAACCCAATGATCCTGTACGTCTCTCATCTAGGCCTCTGCGAACAGAGATAGTCTACCCCTACGCGATACAGCGACGGATCGTGGGCCGCCCCTTCATGCCGACTTTGACTCGGCAGTCTTCTTGCTCTACTTGGACTTGATCCAAGATTGAGCTGGCTTCCAAGATCCCTTGGTCTGCTCGGTCTTCGCAGCAGTCTGCTGGTGTCGAGACTTGTCAGAATGAAAGGGACGAAAAGTAGAGCCCTTAGGCTTATTTTGCTTATCCTGCGGAAGGAAAGCACCCTTGCCTTTCGTGATCGTGGATATGATAGAGTCCAGGCCTGGACCAAAGAGAACTTTCCCCTGAAACGGAAGGGATAGTAATCTAGACTTGGAAGTCATGTCAGCAGACCACGACTTTAACCATAGAGCCCTGCGGGCTAGAACAGAGAGACCTGATGTCTTGGCATTCAGGCGAATAACCTGCATGTTTGCATCACAGATAAAAGAATTAGCTACCTCTAAGGCCTTAATCTGTTCCTGTATCTCCTCAAGGGGAGTCTCCACCTCGACCATAGCTGATAGTGTAGCGGTAGACGCTCCAGCCACTGCAGCGATCGCCGTTGCCGGTTGGAACACAAACCCAGTGAGTTGGAACATCTTTCTCAACATGCATTCTAACTTCTTATCCATAGGCTATTTGAATGACGAACTATAATCGAGGGGAATAATCATACGCTTAGCGAGCGTGGAGCTAGCTCTATCCACCTTAGGAAAGCCCCCCCCCCCAACAAAGCTCAAGCTGAGAGTCCGGAACGGAGAACAGCTTTTTGAAAGAGGTAGAGGGAGAAAAGGACGAGCACAGCTTCTCCCAATCATTCTTAATAATCGTAGCCATCTTCACAGGAACTGGGAAGGTCTGAGGTACACTACTGTCCTCGTAAACTCTATCTAGCTTAGGGATCGAAGGTTCTTCCAAAAGGTTCAGTTCCGAAACCTACAACGTAGCAAGCACTTCTTTCAGTAAAAAGGGCAAATGCCAATCTTAAACTTAAAATCTGGATCCTGCGTAGCCGGAGGTCTAGAAGACACTGATTCCGCCCCAGAGAGAGCGCCCTTAGACGAGTTGGAGGCGTCCTCCTCCTCGGATAATCTCTCAGAGACATCCAACGGAGTAGATGAACCCTGGGATGGAAGGCTATGTCTTTCCCTTCGCTTGTGCTTCGCAGGGCGTGGTAGGACATGGAAGGCCGCAGAAACCGCTTCTTGCAACTGGGCAGCGAAATCTGGCAGCTATGAGGATTAGGGCCTTGGGGAGCTACATGTTTAATGGGGACGGAGAATCTTCAGAGGTGGACAGCTCAGTAGTACTAAATATCTCATTCTTTTTAGATATTGTAATCCTGTCAAAGAATGTGGAACACAGTTGAGCCGGTGGATCAATCTGTACCTCCTCACAATAAACACAGGTATTAGATTTAATTAAAGAGTGAGTATCCTCTAACATATCAGAGTCCTCCATAGTTTGCGTCTTTAATACGGACTGTGATAGATTAAATGCCACCTTTATACACAAATGGCCGGGGCACTCACCATATCCTAAGTCCGGACCGCGGAGAAACAGTTACATCTCCCGCAAATGCCGATCAGGAGGAAGTGGAAGAGACCCCACCCAGTCACATGGAGTGCCATGTAGGACCGCCCCTGCACTAAAAAAAAACACACCAAAAAAGGGCCACGCCGATCTTCACCTGACTGTTCACACAATGCTAGAGCCTCATCTCACACATGACGTGGCATTAACACAATAAAGATATTATGCATGAATCCACCCCTGTTCAATAATCTTACCAGGGAAATTAACCATTGATTCTATACAGATAAAAGGAGTCACACTGTGACCCTGTCTTCTTGCGTTATCATATGTGTATAAATGAAACAAACTTACCAGAATCTATGTCGTGGAACAGGAACACGGCCCTTCAATTGTGGCAGGTTAGTAGCATCGCTCCTGACATGGACTTGAGTGAATAAAGGCAGGCAGCGAAACTCGTCAACGCCGATTGCCAAGGAGCTGTTAACATGAGTTGGGATGGTTTTGCAGAGACGACACTCCCTGCATCTCCGGACACTAAGTTTCATCCATGCTCTAACTGAGAGGCTGACAGTATTACTTCAAAATTCAGTCCCACTTCGAAGAGTACTACCCTCCATAAGAGACTACTCTGAATCTTCCGACACTTCTCTGCCAACCTCCCGTGACGAAAGGCAAAGAATGACTGGGGAATGAGGGGAGTGGGGGAGGTATTTAAGCCTTTGGCTGGGGTGTCTTTGCATCCTCCTGCTGGCCAGGTTCTTATTTCCCACAAGTAATGAATGAAGCAGTGGACTCTCCTCCCATTAAGATGGAAATCCTGTTTAACCCTTTGTTAAATTCACAGTGCTAGACCTAAAAATGTTTTAAAGGTCAATGCAAGAAAGAAAATGTTTTACACAAATGATGCAGACAATTATCTAAATTCTCTTGTGGAATCTGAACAGAACCATCACGCGCTGTTAATGACTTGGCTCTGTGACTACCCTTCTGTGACTAAAGCTATTCCTTTTTATCTCACTATTCCTTTTACAGTGTTTGCTACTGTGCATCTATTGTAAACTGCAGGGTCTAATACAAAGCACTAGCAGTTAGCAGTGAAGCCGTTTCACAGACATTTCAGTTCAGCAGGGAAGATATTCAGCTTATTATGATAATGCACTGATTGCTCTTCTTTCATTAACTCATGCAGGGGTGCTGATTCTGTAAGGGGAGCATTATGTTGGTCTCCAAAAACAATGGTGTGAAATGACCTTTATATCTAATGACCATAAGGTTTGTACAATAAGATTCCTTACACCAGTGACCATACACAAGGACCTTTAGCTCACGCACTACACTTGTAATAAACAGGAGCCGTGAGCAGGTCCCATAAACCAGACCACAACTCACCTATTTAGTGTGTGCTTAACAGCACATCCTTGTATCCCTTCTCTATGTATGGTAAATGGCGGGGAAGTGGCGAGCAGGGGCATGTACGCTTCAGCCTCCCTAAAGAAAAACACACGAGAGTTACACAAATGCTCATGGTCTATACTTGTCGTGCACTACCGCAGCTGGAGAGGGGAGAGCAAGGCTGAAATAACTGCTGAAAAAACATAATTTATGCTTACCTGATAAATTTATTTCTCTTGTAGTGTAGTCAGTCCATGGGTCATCCATTACTTATGGAATATATCTCTTCCTAACAGGAAGCTGCAAGAGGATCACCCAGTAGAGCTGCTACATAGCTCCTCCCCTCACATGTCATATTCAGTCATTCGACCAAAGCAGACGAGAAAGGAGAAACCATAGGGTGCAGTGGTGACTGGAGTTTAATTAAAATTTAGGTCTGCCTAAAAGACAGGGCGGGCCGTGGACTGACTACACTACAAGAGAAATAAATTTATCAGGTAAGCATAAATTATGTTTTCTCTTGTTAAGTGTAGTCAGTCCACGGGTCATCCATTACTTATGGAATACCAATACCAAAGCTAAAGTACACGGATGAAGGGAGGGACAAGGCAGGAACATTAAACAGAAGGAACCACTGCCTGCAAAACCTTTCTCCCAAAAATAGCCTCCGAGGAAGCAAAAGTGTCAAATTTGTAAAATTTTGAAAAGGTGTGAAGTGAAGACCAAGTCGCAGCCTTGCAAATCTGTTTAACAGAGGCCTCATTTTTAAAGGCCCAGGTGGAAGCCACAGCTCTAGTAGAATGAGCTGTAATCCTTTCAGGAGGCTGCTGTCCAGCAGTCTCATAGGCTAAACGTATTATGCTACGAAGCCAAAAAGAGAGAGAGGTAGCCGAAGCCTTTTGACCTCTTCTCTGTCCAGAGTAAACGACAAACAGGGAAGAAGTTTGACGAAAATCTTTAGTTGCCTGCAAATAGAACTTCAGGGCACGGACTACGTCCAAATTATGCAAAAGTCGTTCCTTCTTTGAAGAAGGGTTAGGACACAGTGATGGAACAACAATCTCTTGATTGATATTCCTGTTAGTAACTACCTTAGGTAAGAACCCAGGTTTAGTACGCAGAACTACCTTGTCTGAATGAAAAATCAGATAAGGAGAATCACAATGTAAGGCAGATAACTCAGAGACTCTTCGAGCCGAGGAAATAGCCATCAAAAACAAAACCTTCCAGGATAACATCTTGATATCAATGGAATGAAGGGGTTCAAATGGAACGCCTTGAAGAACATTAAGAACTAAGTTTAAGCTCCACGGCGGAGCAACAGTCTTAAACACAGGCTTAATCCTAGTTAAAGCCTGACAAAAAGCCTGAACGTCTGGAACTTCAGCCAGACGTTTGTGTAGAAGAATAGACAGAGCAGAAATCTGTCCCTTTAACGAACTAGCAGATAAGCCCTTTTCTAAACCCTCTTGTAGAAAGGACAATATCCTAGGAATCCTAACCTTACTCCATGAGTAACTCTTGGATTCACACCAATATAAATATTTACGCCATATCTTATGGTAAATTTTTCTGGTAACAGGCTTCCTAGCCTGTATTAAGGTATCAATAACCGACTCCGAGAAGCCACGCTTTGATAGAATCAAGCGTTCAATCTCCATGCAGTCAGCCTCAGAGAAATTAGATTTGGATGTTTGAAAGGACCCTGAATTAGAAGGTCCTGTCTCAGAGGTAGAGACCACGGTGGACAGGACGACATGTCCACTAGATCTGCATACCAGGTCCTGCGTGGCCACGCAGGCGCTATCAGAATCACCGAAGCTCTCTCCTGTTTGATCTTGGCAATCAAACGAGGAAGCATCGGGAATGGTGGAAACACATAAGCCATGTTGAAGACCCAAGGGGCTGTCAGAGCATCTATCAGCACCGCTCCCGGGTCCCTGGACCTGGATCCGTAACAAGGAAGCTTGGCGTTCTGGCGAGATGCCATGAGATCCAGATCTGGTTTGCCCAAACGAAGAATCAGTTGAGCAAAGACCTCCGGATGAAGTTCCCACTCCCCCGGATGAAAAGTCTGGCGACTTAGAAAATCTGCCTCCCAGTTCTCTATGCCTGGGATGTAAATCGCTGACAGGTGGCAAGAGTGAGACTCTGCCCAGCGAATTATCTTTGAGACTTCCAACATCGCTAGGGAACTTCTGGTTCCCCCTTGATGGTTGATGTAAGCCACAGTCGTGATGTTGTCCGACTGAAATCTGATGAACCTCAGAATTGCTAACTGAGGCCAAGCTAGGAGAGCATTGAATATTGCTCTTAATTCCAGAATATTTATTGGGAGGAGTTTCTCCTCCTGAGTCCATAATCCCTGAGCTTTCAGGGAGTTCCAGACTGCGCCCCAGCCTAGAAGGCTGGCGTCTGTTGTTACAATCGTCCAATCTGGCCTGCGAAAGGTCATCCCCTTGGACAGATGTGGCCGAGAGAGCCACCATAGAAGAGAATCTCTGGTCTCTTGATCCAGACTTAGTAGGGGGGACAAATCTGAGTAATCCCCGTTCCACTGACTTAGCATGCACAATTGCAGCGGTCTGAGATGCAGGCGCGCAAATGGTACTATGTTCATTGCCGCTACCTACTAGAAAGGGAACTCTTGTAAGTGGTAATAGAGAACTCTTTTCCACGTTCACCTTCCACCCATGCGACCTCAGAAATGCCAGAACTATCTCTGTATGAGACTTGGCAGTTTGAAAACTTGACACTTGTATCAGAATGTCGTCTAGGTACGGAGTCACCGCTATGCCTCGCGGTCTTAGAACCGCCAGAAGTGAGCCCAGAACTTTTGTAAAAATTGTTGGAGCCGTAGCTAATCCGAAGGGAAGAGCTACAAACTGGTAATGCCTGTCTAGGAAAGCAAATCTTAGGTACCGATAATGATCCTTGTGAATCGGTATGTGAAGGTAGGCATCCTTTAAATCCACTGTGGTCATGTACTGACCCTCTTGGATCATGGGAAGGATGGTTCGAATAGTTTCCATTTTGAATGATGGTACTCTTAGAAATTTGTTTAGGATTTTTAAGTCCAAGATTGGTCTGAAGGTTCCCTCTTTCTTGGGAACCACAAATAGATTTGAATAGAATCCCTGCCCGTGTTCCGTCCGCGGAACGAGGTGGATCACCCCCATTAGTAAAAGGTCTTGTACACAGCGTAGAAACGATTCTTTCTTTATTTGGTTTGCTGATAACCTTGAAAGATGAAATCTCCCTCGTGGAGGGGAAGTTTTGAAGTCCAGGAGATATCCCTGAGATATGATCTCCAACGCCCAGGGATCCTGGACATCTCTTGCCCAAGCCTGGGCGAAGAGAGAAAGTCTGCCCCCCACTAGATCCGTTTCCGGATAGGGGGCCCTCTCTTCATGCTGTCTTGGGGGCAGCAGCAGGTTTCTTGGCCTGCTTGCCCTTGTTCCAGGACTGGTTAACTTTCCAGCCCTGCCTGTAACGAGCAACAGCTCCTTCCTGTTTTGGAGCGGAGGAAGTTGATGCTGCTCCAGCCTTGAAGTTACGAAAGGCACGAAAATTAGACTGTTTGGCCTTTGATTTGGCCCTGTCCTGAGGTAGAGCATGGCCCTTACCTCCCGTAATGTCAGCTATAATTTCTTTCAAGCCGGGCCCGAATAAGGTCTGCCCTTTGAAAGGAATATTAAGCAATTTAGATTTAGAAGTCACGTCAGCTGACCAGGATTTAAGCCATAGCGCTCTGCGCGCTTGGATGGCGAATCCGGAGTTCTTAGCCGTAAGTTTGGTTAAATGTACGACGGCATCAGAAACAAATGCGTTAGCTAGCTTAAGTGCTTTAAGCTTGTTCATAATTTCATCCAATGGAGCTGTGCGAATGGCCTCTTCCAGAGACTCAAACCAGAATGCCGCAGTGACAGGCGCAATGCATGCAAGGGGCTGTAAGATAAAACCTTGTTGAACAAACATTTTCTTAAGGTAACCCTCTAATTTCTTATCCATTGGATCTGAAAAGGCACAACTATCCTCCACCGGGATAGTGGTACGCTTAGCTAAAGTAGAAACTGCTCCCTCCACCTTAGGGACCGTCTGCCATAAGTCTCGTGTGGTGGCGTCTATAGGAAACATTTTCCTAAATATGGGAGGAGGGGAAAAGGGCACACCAGGTCTATCCCACTCCTTGCTAATAATCTCTGTAAGCCTTTTAGGTATAGGAAACACGTCAGTACACACCGGTACCGCATAGTATCTATCCAACCTACATAATTTTTCTGGAATTGCAACCGTGTTACAATCATTCAGAGCCGCTAATACCTCCCCTAACAATATGCGGAGGTTCTCAAGCTTAAATTTAAAATTAGAAATCTCTGAATCCAGTCTCCCTGGATCAGATCCGTCACCCACAGAATGAAGCTCTCCGTCTTCACGTTCTGCAAACTGTGACGCAGTATCTGACATGGCTCTCACCTCATCCGCGCGCTCTGTCCTTAACCCAGAGCTATCGCGCTTGCCTCTTAATTCTGGCAATTTAGATAATACTTCTGTCATAACAGTAGCCATGTCTTGCAAAGTGATTTGTAAGGGCCTCCCTGATGTACTTGGCGCCACAAAATCACGCACCTCCTGAGCGGGAGGCGAAGGTACTGACACGTGAGGAGAGTTAGTCGGCATAACTTCCCCCTCGTTGTCTGGTGATAATTTCTTTACATGTAAAGATTGGCTTTTATTTAAAGTAGCATCAATGCAATTAGTACATAAATTTCTATTGGGCTCCACATTGGCCTTTAAACATAGTGAACAAAGAGATTCATCTGTGTCAGACATGTTTAAAACGGACTAGCAATGAGACTAGCAAGCTTGGAAATACTTTTCTAAATAAATTTACAAGCAATATAAAAAACGCTACTGTGCCTTTAAGAAGCACAAAAAGCTGTCACAGTTGAAATAACAATGAACCAAAATAGTTATAGCAACCAATTTTTCACAGTAAATGTATTAAGTTACCAAAGGATTGCACCCACCAGCAAATGGATGATTAACCCCTTAATACCCAAAAACGGATTAACAATTTAATAATTAACGTTTTTCTCACAGTCAAAACACACTGTCACAGGTCTGCTGTGACTGATTACCTCCCTCAAAATGAATTTTGAAGACCCCTGAGCTCTCTAGAGACGATCTGGATCATGGAGGATGAAGTAGACAGATTGTGACTGAATTTTTACTGCGCAAAAAAGCGCTAAAATAGGCCCCTCCCACTCATATTACAACAGTGGGAAAGCTCAGAAAACTGTTTCTATGCAGAAAACAAAGATGGCCATGTGGTAAAAATCATGCCCCAATAAGTTTTATCACCAAGTACCTCACAAAAAACGATTAACATGCCAGTAAACGTTTTAAACATACATTTGAAAAGTTATGAATTGTTATTAATAAGCCTGCTACCAGTCGCTTTTACTGCAGTTAAGGCTCATACATTATTTCAGTATTAACAGTATTTTCAGAGTCAATTCCATTCCTTAGAAAAATACATTCAGTGTACACACACACACACATCAGCCTAATACCAGTCGCTATCACTGCATTTAAGGCTGAACTTACTTTACATTGGTATCAGCAGTATTTTCTCAGTCAATTCCATTCCTCAGAAAAAAAATTACTGCACATACCTCATTTGCAGGGAGGCCCTGCATGCTATTCCCCTTCTCTGAAGTTACCTCACTCCTCAGATGACAACAGCCAGTGGATCTTAGTTACGTCTGCTAAGATCATAGAAAACGCAGGCAGATTCTTCTTCTAATGCTGCCTGAGAATAAACAGCACACTCCGGTGCCATTTAAAATAACAAACTTTTGATTGTAGAAATAAACTAAGTTAAAAAACACCACAGACCTCTCACAGCGACCTATCTAGTTAGGCTGCAAGAGAATGACTGAATATGACATGTGAGGGGAGGAGCTATATAGCAGCTCTGCTGGGTGATCCTCTTGCAGCTTCCTGTTAGGAAGAGATATATTCCATAAGTAATGGATGACCCGTGGACTGACTACACTTAACAAGAGAAAATCACACAAGTTACACTGAGCAATATCTCACAGTCACCTGCACACTGCACTCAGTTCTGGTGTACATCACACAAGTTACACTGAGCAATATCTCACAGTCACCTGCACACACTGCGCTCAGTCCTGCTGTACATCACACAAGTTACACTGAGCAATATCTCACAGTCACCTGCACACACAGCGCTCAGTCTTGCTGTACATCACACAAGTTACACTGAGCTATATCTCACAGTCACCTGCACACACTGCGCTCAGTCCTGCTGTACATCACATAAGTTACACTGAGCTATATCTCACAGTCACCTGCACACTGCGCTCAGTCCTGCTGTACATCACACAAGTTACACTGAGCAATATCTCACAGTCACCTGCACACTGCGCTCAGTCCTGCTGTACATCACATAAGTTACACAGAGCTATATCTCACAGTCACCTGCACACTGCGCTCAGTCCTGCTGTACATCACACAAGTTACACTGAGCAATATCTCACAGTCACCAGCACACACTGCGCTCAGTCCTGCTGTACATCACACAAGTTACACTGAGCAATATCTCACAGTCACCTGCACACACTGCGCTCAGTCCTGCTGTACATCACACAAGTTACACTGAGTAATATCTCACAGTCACCTGCACACACTGCGCTCAGTCCTGCTGTACATCACACAAGTTACACTGAGCAATATCTCACAGTCACCTGCACACACTGCGCTCAGTCCTAGTGTACATCACACAAGTTACACTGAGCAATATCTCACAGTCACCTGCACACACTGCGCTCAGTCCTGCTGTACATCACATAAGTTACACTGAACTATATCTCACAGTCACCTGCACACACTACCCTCAGTCCTACTGTACATCACACAAGTTATACTGAGTGATATCTCACAGTCACCTGCACACACTGTGCTCAGTCCTGCTGTACATCACACAAGTTACACTGAGCAATATCTCACAGTCACCTGCACACACTGTGCTCAGTCCTGCTGTACATCACACAAGTTACACTGAGCAATATCTCACAGTCACCTACACACACTGCGCTCAGTCCTGCTGTACATCACACAAGTTACACTGAGCAATATCTCACAGTCACATGCACATAATGCACTCAGTCCTGCTGTACATCACACAAGTTCCACTGAGTAATATCTCACAGTCACCTGCACACACTGCGCTCAGTCCTACTGTACATCACACAAGTTACACTGAGTAATATCTCACAGTCACCTGCACACACTGCACTCAGTCCTGCTGTACATCACACATGTTATACTGAGCAATATCTCACAGTCACCTGCACACTGCGCTCAGTCTGCTGTACATCACACAAGTTACACTGAGCAATATCTCAGTCACCTGCACACACTGCGCTCAGTTCTGCTGTACATCACCCAAGTTACACTGAGCAATATCTCACAGTCACCTGCACACACTGTGCTCAGTCCTGCTGTACATCACACAAGTTACACTGAGCTATATCTCACAGTCACCTGCACACACTGCACTCAGTCCTGCTGTACATCACACACGTTACACTGAGTAATATCTCAGTCACCTGCACACACTGCGCTCAGTCCTGCTGTACATCACACAAGTTACACTGAGCAATATCTCACAGTCACCTGCACACACTGCACTCAGTCTTGCTGTACATCACACAAGTTACATTGAGCAATATCTCAGTCACCTGCACACACTGCGCTCAGTCCTGCTGTACATCACACAAGTTACACTGAGCAATATCTCACAGTCACCTGCACACACTGCGCTCAGTCCTGCTGTACATCACACAAGTTACACTGAGCAATATCTCAGTCACCTGCACACACTGCGCTCAGTCCTGCTGTACATCACACAAGTTACACTGAGCAATATCTCACAGTCACCTGCACACACTGTGCTCAGTCCTGCTGTACATCACACAAGTTACACTGAGTAATCTCATAGTCACCTGCACACACTGCGCTCAGCTCTGCTGTACATCACACAAGTTACACTGAGCAATATCTCACAGTCACCTGCACACACTGCGCTCAGTTCTGCTGTACATCACACAAGTTACACTGAGCTATATCTCACAGTCACCTGCACACACTGCGCTCAGTCCTGCTGTACATCACACAAGTTACACTGAGTAATATCTCACAGTCACCTGCACACACTGCGCTCAGTCCTGCTGTACATCACACAAGTTACACTGAGCAATATCTCACAGTCACCTGCACACACTGCGCTCAGTCCTACTGTACATCACACAAGTTACACTGAGCAATATCTCACAGTCACCTGCACACACTGCGCTCAGTCCTGCTGTACATCACACAAGTTACACTGAGTAATATCTCACAGTCACCTGCACACACTGCGCTCAGTCCTGCTGTACATCACACAAGTTACACTGAGCTATATCTCACAGTCACCTGCACACACAGCGCTCAGTCTTGCTGTACATCACACAAGTTACACTGAGCAATATCTCACAGTCACCTGCACACACTGCGCTCAGTCCTGCTGTACATCACACAAGTTACACTGAGCTATATCTCCCAGTCACCTGCACACACTGCACTCAGTCCTGCTGTACATCACACAAGTTACACTGGGCAATATCTCACAGTCACCTGCACACACTGCGCTCAGTTCTGCTGTACATCACACAAGTTACACTGAGTAATATCTCCCAGTCACCTGCACACACTGCGCTCAGTCCTGCTGTACATCACACAAGTTACACTGGGCAATATCTCACAGTCACCTGCACACACTGCGCTCAGTCCTGCTGTACATCACACAAGTTACACTGGGCAATATCTCACAGTCACCTGCACACACTGCGCTCAGTCCTGCTGTACATCACACAAGTTACACTGAGCTATATCTCACAGTCACCTGCACACACTGCGCTCAGTCCTGCTGTACATCACACAAGTTACACTGAGTAATATCACAGTCACCTGCACACACTGCGCTCAGTCCTGCTGTACATCACACAAGTTACACTGAGCTATATCTCACAGTCACCTGGACATACTGCGCTCAGTCCTGCTGTACATCACACAAGTTACACTGGGCAATATCTCACAGTCACCTGCACACACTGCGCTCAGTCCTGCTGTACATCACACAAGTTACACTGAGTAATATCTCACAGTCAACTGGACACACTGCGCTCAGTCCTGCTGTACATCACACAAATTACACTGAGTAATATCTTACAGTCACCTGCACACACTGCGCTCAGTCCTGCTGTACATCACACAAGTTACACTGAGAAATATCTCACAGTCACCTGCACACACTGCGCTCAGTCCTGCTGTACATCACACAAGTTACACTGAGCAATATCTCACAGTCACCTGCACACACTGCGCTCAGTCCTGCTGTACATCACACAAGTTACACTGAGCAATATCTCACAGTCACCTGCACACACTGCTCTCAGTCCTGCTGTATATCACACAAGTTACACTGAGCAATATCTCACAGTCACCTGCACACACTGCGCTCAGTCCTGCTGTACATCACACAAGTTACACTGAGCAATATCTCACAGTCACCTGAACACACTGCGCTCAGTCCTGCTGTACATCACACAAGTTACATTGAGCAATATCTCACAGTCACCTGCACACACTGCGCTCAGTTCTGCTGTACATCACACAAGTTACACTGAGCTATATCTCACAGTCACCTGCACACACTGCGCTCAGTCTTGCTGTACATAACACAAGTTACACTGAGTAATATCTCACAGTCACCTGCACACAGTGCGCTCAGTCCTGCTGTACATCACACAAGTTACACTGAGTAATATCTCACAGTCACCTGCACACACTGCGCTCAGTCCTGCTGTACATAACACAAGTTACACTGAGCTATATCTCACAGTCACCTGCACACACTGCGCTCAGTCTTCCTGTACATAACACAAGTTACACTGAGCAATATCTCACAGTCACCAGCACACACTGCGCTCAGTCTTGCTGTACATAACACAAGTTACACTGAGCAATATCTCACAGTCACCTGCACACACTGCGCTCAGTCCTGCTGTACATCACACAAGTTACACTGAGCTATATCTCACAGTCACCTGCACACACTGCGCTCAGTCCTGCTGTACATCACACAAATTACACTAAGCTATATCTCACAGTCACCTGCACACACTGAGCTCAGCCCTGCTGTACATCACACAAGTTACACTGAGCTATATCTCCCAGTCACCTGCACACACTGCGCTCAGCCCTACTGTACATCACACAAGTTACACTGAGCAATATCTCACAGTCACCTGCACACACTGCGCTCAGTCCTGCTGTACATCACACAAGTTACACTGAGTAATCTCATAGTCACCTGCACACACTGCACTCAGTCCTGCTGTACATCACACAAGTTACACTGAGTAATCTCATAGTCACCTGCACACACTGCGCTCAGTCCTACTGTACATCACACAAGTTACACTGAGCAATATCTCACAGTCACCTGCACACACTGCGCTCAGTCCTGCTGTACATCACACAAGTTACACTGAGCTATATCTCACAGTCACCTGCACACACTGCACTCAGTCATACTGTACATCACACAAGTTACACTGAGCAATATCTCACAGTCACCTGCACACACTGCGCTCAGTCCTGCTGTACATCACACAAGTTACACTGAGTAATATCTCACAGTCACCTGCACACACTGCGCTCAGTCCTGCTGTACATCACACAAGTTACACTGAGCTATATCTCACAGTCACCTGCACACACTGCGCTCAGCTCTGCTGTACATCACACAAGTTACACTGAGCTATATCTCACAGTCACCTGCACACACTGCGCTCAGTCCTGCTGTACATCACACACGTTATACTGAGCTATATCTCACAGTCACCTGCACACACTGTGCTCAGTCCTGCTGTACATCACACAAGTTACACTGAGTAATCTCATAGTCACCTGCACACACTGCGCTCAGTCCTGCTGTACATCACACAAGTTACACTGAGCAATATCTCAAGTCACCTGCACACACTGCGCTCAGTCCTGCTGTACATCACACAAGTTACACTGAGCAATATCTCACAGTCACCTGCACACACTGCGCTCAGTCCTGCTGTACATCACACACGTTATACTGAGCTATATCTCACTGTCACCTGCACACACTGCGCTCAGTCCTGCTGTACATCACACAAGTTACACTGAGCTATATCTCACAGTCACCTGGACACACTGTGCTCAGTCCTGCTGTACATCACACAAGTTACACTGAGCAATATCTCACAGTCACCTGCACACACTGCTCTCAGTGCTGCTGTACATCACACAAGTTACACTGAGCTATATCTCACAGTCACCTGGACACACTGCGCTCAGTCCTGCTGTACATCACACAAGTTACACTGAGCAATATCTCACAGTCACCTGCACACACTGTGCTCAGTCCTGCTGTACATCACACAAGTTACACTGAGCAATATCTCACAGTCACCTGCACACACTGCGCTCAGTTCTGCTGTACATCACACAAGTTACACTGAGTAATCTCATAGTCACCTGCACACACTGCGCTCAGTCCTGCTGTACATCACACAAGTTACACTGAGTAATATCACAGTCACCTGCACACACTGTACTCAGTCCTACTGTACATCACACAAGTTACACTGAGCAATATCTCACAGTCACCTGCACACACTGTACTCAGTCCTGCTGTACATCACACACGTTATACTGAGCTATATCTCACAGTCACCTGCACACACTGCACTCAGTCCTGCTGTACATCACACAAGTTACACTGAGCTATATCTCAGTCACCTGCACACACTGCGCTCAGTCCTGCTGTACATCACACAAGTTACACTGAGCTATATCTCTGTCACCTGCACACACTGCGCTCAGTCCTGCTGTACATCACACAAGTTACACTGAGCTATATCTCACAGTCACCTGCACACACTGCGCTCAGCCCTGCTGTACATCACACAAGTTACATTGAGCTATATCTCACAGTCACCTGCACACACTGCGCTCAGCCCTGCTGTACATCACACAAGTTACACTGAGCAATATCTCACAGTCACCTGCACACACTGCGCTCAGCCCTGCTGTACATCACACAAGTTACATTGAGCTATATCTCACAGTCACCTGCACACACTGCGCTCAGCCCTACTGTACATCACACAAGTTACACTGAGCAATATCTCGCAGTCACCTGCACACACTGCGCTCAGTCCTGCTGTACATCACACAAGTTACACTGAGCAATATCTCACAGTCACCTGCACACACTGCGCTCAGTCCTGCTGTACATCACACAAGTTACACTGAGCAATATCTCACAGTCACCTGCACACACTGCACTCAGTCCTGCTGTACATCACACAAGTTACACTGAGCTATATCTCACAGTCACCTGCACACACTGTGCTCAGTCCTGCTGTACATCACACAAGTTACACTGAGCTATATCTCACAGTCACCTGCACACACTGCGCTCAGTCCTGCTGTACATCACACAAGTTACACTGAGCAATATCTCACAGTCACCTGCACACACTGCGCTCAGTCCTGCTGTACATCACACAAGTTACACTGAGCTATATCTCACTGTCACCTGCACACACTGCGCTCAGTCCTGCTGTACATCACACAAGTTACACTGAGCAATATCTCACAGTCACCTGCACACACTGCGCTCAGTCCTGCTGTACATCACACAAGTTACACTGAGCAATATCTCCCAGTCACCTGCACACACTGCGCTCAGTCCTGCTGTACATCACACAAGTTACACTGAGCTATATCTCACAGTCACCTGCACACACTGCACTCAGTCCTACTGTACATCACACAAGTTACACTGAGCAATATCTCACAGTCACCTGCACACACTGCGCTCAGTCCTGCTGTACATCACACAAGTTACACTGAGCAATATCTCACAGTCACCTGCACACACTGCGCTCAGTCCTGCTGTACATCACACAAGTTACACTGAGTAATCTCATAGTCACCTGCACACACTGCGCTCAGTCCTGCTGTACATCACACAAGTTACACTGAGCAATATCTCACAGTCACCTGCACACACTGCGCTCAGTCCTGCTGTACATCACACAAGTTACACAGAGCTATATCTCACAGTCACCTGCACACTGCGCTCAGTCCTGCTGTACATCACACAAGCTACACTGAGCAATATCTCACAGTCACCTGCACACACTGCGCTCAGTCCTACTGTACATCACACAAGTTACACTGAGCAATATCTCACAGTCACCTGCACACACTGCGCTCAGTCCTGCTGTACATCACACAAGTTACACTGAGCAATATCTCCCAGTCACCTGCACACACTGCGCTCAGTCCTGCTGTACATCACACAAGTTACACTGAGTAATCTCATAGTCACCTGCACACACTGCGCTCAGTCCTGCTGTACATCACACAAGTTACACTGAGCAATATCTCACAGTCACCTGCACACACTGTGCTCAGTCCTGCTGTACATCACACAAGTTACACTGAGCAATATCTCACAGTCACCTGCACACACTGCGCTCAGTTCTGCTGTACATCACACAAGTTACACTGAGTAATCTCATAGTCACCTGCACACACTGCGCTCAGTCCTGCTGTACATCACACAAGTTACACTGAGTAATATCACAGTCACCTGCACACACTGTACTCAGTCCTACTGTACATCACACAAGTTACACTGAGCAATATCTCACAGTCACCTGCACACACTGTACTCAGTCCTGCTGTACATCACACACGTTATACTGAGCTATATCTCACAGTCACCTGCACACACTGCACTCAGTCCTGCTGTACATCACACAAGTTACACTGAGCTATATCTCAGTCACCTGCACACACTGCGCTCAGTCCTGCTGTACATCACACAAGTTACACTGAGCTATATCTCTGTCACCTGCACACACTGCGCTCAGTCCTGCTGTACATCACACAAGTTACACTGAGCTATATCTCACAGTCACCTGCACACACTGCGCTCAGCCCTGCTGTACATCACACAAGTTACACTGAGCTATATCTCACAGTCACCTGCACACACTGCGCTCAGCCCTGCTGTACATCACACAAGTTACACTGAGCAATATCTCACAGTCACCTGCACACACTGCGCTCAGCCCTGCTGTACATCACACAAGTTACATTGAGCTATATCTCACAGTCACCTGCACACACTGCGCTCAGCCCTACTGTACATCACACAAGTTACACTGAGCAATATCTCGCAGTCACCTGCACACACTGCGCTCAGTCCTGCTGTACATCACACAAGTTACACTGAGCAATATCTCACAGTCACCTGCACACACTGCGCTCAGTCCTGCTGTACATCACACAAGTTACACTGAGCAATATCTCGCAGTCACCTGCACACACTGCGCTCAGTCCTGCTGTACATCACACAAGTTACACTGAGCAATATCTCACAGTCACCTGCACACACTGCGCTCAGTCCTGCTGTACATCACACAAGTTACACTGAGCAATATCTCACAGTCACCTGCACACACTGCACTCAGTCCTGCTGTACATCACACAAGTTACACTGAGCTATATCTCACAGTCACCTGCACACACTGTGCTCAGTCCTGCTGTACATCACACAAGTTACACTGAGCTATATCTCACAGTCACCTGCACACACTGCGCTCAGTCCTGCTGTACATCACACAAGTTACACTGAGCAATATCTCACAGTCACCTGCACACACTGCGCTCAGTCCTGCTGTACATCACACAAGTTACACTGAGCTATATCTCACTGTCACCTGCACACACTGCGCTCAGTCCTGCTGTACATCACACAAGTTACACTGAGCAATATCTCACAGTCACCTGCACACACTGCGCTCAGTCCTGCTGTACATCACACAAGTTACACTGAGCAATATCTCCCAGTCACCTGCACACACTGCGCTCAGTCCTGCTGTACATCACACAAGTTACACTGAGCTATATCTCACAGTCACCTGCACACACTGCACTCAGTCCTACTGTACATCACACAAGTTACACTGAGCAATATCTCACAGTCACCTGCACACACTGCGCTCAGTCCTGCTGTACATCACACAAGTTACACTGAGCAATATCTCCCAGTCACCTGCACACACTGCGCTCAGTCCTGCTGTACATCACACAAGTTACACTGAGTAATCTCATAGTCACCTGCACACACTGCGCTCAGTCCTGCTGTACATCACACAAGTTACACTGAGCAATATCTCACAGTCACCTGCACACACTGCGCTCAGTCCTGCTGTACATCACACAAGTTACACAGAGCTATATCTCACAGTCACCTGCACACTGCGCTCAGTCCTGCTGTACATCACACAAGCTACACTGAGCAATATCTCACAGTCACCTGCACACACTGCGCTCAGTCCTACTGTACATCACACAAGTTACACTGAGCAATATCTCACAGTCACCTGCACACACTGTGCTCAGTCCTGCTGTACATCACACAAGTTACACTGAGCTATATCTCACTGTCAACTGCACACACTGCGCTCAGTCCTGCTGTACATCACACAAGTTACACTGAGCTATATCTCACAGTCAACTGGACACACTGCGCTCAGTCTTGCTGTACATCACACAAATTACACTGAGTAATATCTTACAGTAACCTGCACACACTGCGCTCAGTCCTGCTGTACATCACACAAGTTACACTGAGCAATATCTCAGAGTCACCAGCACACACTGCGCTCAGTCCTGCTGTACATCACATAAGTTACACTGAGCAATATCTCACAGTCACCTGCACACACTGTGCTCAGTCCTGCTGTACATCACACAAGTTATACTGAGTGATATCTCACAGTCACCTGCACACACTGTGCTCAGTCCTGCTGTACATCACACAAGTTACATTGAGCAATATCTCAGTCACCTGCACACACTGCGCTCAGTCCTGCTGTACATCACACAAGTTACACTGAGCAATATCTCACAGTCACCTGCACACACTGCGCTCAGCCCTGCTGTACATCACACAAGTTACACTGAGTAATATCTCAGTCACCTGCACACACTGCGCTCAGTCCTGCTGTACATCACACAAGTTACACTGAGCAATATCTCACAGTCACCTGCACACACTGCGCTCAGTCCTGCTGTACATCACACAAGTTACACTGAGCAATATCTCACAGTCACCTGCACACACTGCGCTCAGCCCTGCTGTACATCACACAAGTTACACTGAGCAATATCTCACAGTCACCTGCACACACTGCGCTCAGTCCTGCTGTACATCACGCAAATTACACTGAGCAATATCTTACAGTCACCTGCACACACTGCGCTCAGCCCTGCTGTACATCACACAAGTTACACTGAGCAATATCTCCCAGTCACCTGCACACACTGCGCTCAGTCCTGCTGTACATCACACAAGTTACACTGAGTAATATCTCACAGTCACCTGCACAAACTGCGCTCAGTCCTGCTGTACATCACACAAGTTACACTGAGCTATATCTCACAGTCACCTGCACACACTGCGCTCAGTTCTGCTGTACATCACACAAGTTACACTGAGCTATATCTCACAGTCACCTGCACACACTGCACTCAGTCCTGCTGTACATCACACACGTTACACTGAGCTATATCTCCCAGTCACCTGCACACACTGCACTCAGTCCTGCTGTACATCACACAAGTTACACTGAGCTATATCTCACAGTCACCAGCACACACTGCGCTCAGCCCTGCTGTACATCACACGAGTTACACTGGGCAATATCTCACAGTCTCCTGCACACACTGCACTCAGTCCTGCTGTACATCACACAAGTTACACTGAGCAATATCTCACAGTCTCCAGCACACACTGCGCTCAGCCCTGCTGTACATCACACGAGTTACACTGGGCAATATCTCACAGTCTCCTGCACACACTGCCCTCAGTCCTGCTGTACATCACACAAGTTACACTGAGCTATATCTCACAGTCACCTGCACACACTGCGCTCAGTCCTGCTGTACATCACACAAGTTAAACTGAGCTATATCTCACAGTCTCCTGCACACACTGCGCTCAGCCCTACTGTACATCACACAAGTTACACTGAGTAATATCTCACAGTCACCTGCACACACTGCGCTCAGTTCTGCTGTACATCACACAAGTTACACTGAGCTATATCTCCCAGTCACCTGCACACACTGCACTCAGTCCTGCTGTACATCACACAAGTTACACTGAGCAATATCTCACAGTCACCTGCACACACTGCACTCAGTCCTGCTGTACATCACACACGTTACACTGAGCTATATCTCACAGTCACCTGCACACACTGCGCTCAGCCCTGCTGTACATCACACAAGTTACACTGAGTAATATCTCACAGTCACCTGCACACACTGCGCTCAGTCCTGCTGTACATCACACAAGTTACACTGAGTAATATCTCACAGTCACCTGCACACACTGCGCTCAGTCCTGCTGTACATCACACAAGTTACACTGAGTAATATCTCACTGTCACCTGCACACACTGCGCTCAGTTCTGCTGTACATCACACAAGTTACACTGAGCAATATCTCCCAGTCACCTGCACACACTGCGCTCAGCCCTACTGTACATCACACAAGTTACACTGAGCAATATCTCACAGTCACCTGCACACACTGCACTCAGTCCTGCTGTACATCACACAAGTTACACTGAGCAATATCTCACAGTCACCTGCACACACTGCGCTCAGCCCTGCTGTACATCACACAAGTTACACTGAGTAATATCTCACAGTCACCTGCACACACTGCACTCAGTCCTGCTGTACATAACACAAGTTACACTGAGCTATATCTCACAGTCACCTGCACACACTGCGCTCAGTCTTCCTGTACATAACACAAGTTACACTGAGCAATATCTCACAGTCACCTGCACACACTGCGCTCAGTCTTCCTGTACATAACACAAGTTACACTGAGTAATATCTCACAGTCACCTGCACACACTGCGCTCAGTCCTGCTATACATCACACAAGTTACACTGAGCTATATCTCACAGTCACCTGCACACACTGCACTCAGTCCTGCTGTACATCACACAAGTTACACTGAGTAATCTCATAGTCACCTGCACATACTGTGTGCTAAACTGACACTTTTTATCCGTGATTTCCTATAGGATATTTGGAATCCTGACATTCTTGATATTTCCAATAATGTTTAATGCAGTCAGCAATCTGTTATTTCATCTTGGAACATGACAAAGAAGGACCTACCTCAAAGAAAGGAATTTCCAGCTCTCAACACTTGGGATCCAGTCCGGAAACTCCCAGCTAGAGTAATTTACATCCCGACTGCAAACAGGAGACAAAAGAAAGGGACAACATTTATGTTTACCTGATTAATTTGCTTCTTTCTTGACACAGTGAGTCCACGGATCATCATAATTACTATTGGGAATATCACTCCTGGCCAGCAGGAGGAGGCAAACAGCACCACAGCAAAGCTGTTAAATACCACTCCCTTACCCACAACCCCAGTCATTCGACCAAAGGGAAAGGAAGTAACATAAGGTGCAGAGGTGCCTAAGGTTTATAGAAAAATAAACTGTCTGAAAAACAGGGTGGGCCGTGGACTCACCGTGTCAAGAAAATGTATCAGGTAAACATAAATTTAATTTTCTTTCTAATGACACGGTGAGTCCACAGATCATTATAATTACTATTGGGAATCAATACCCAAGCTAGAGGACACGGATGATAAGGGAGGGACAGGACAGTTAGCCTAAACAGAAGACACCACTGCTTGAAGAACCTTTCTCCCAAAAGCAGCCTCAGCTGAAGCAAAAGTATAAAATTTGTAAAATTTAGAAAAAATATGGAAAGATGACCAAGTCGCAGCCTTGCAAATCTGATCTACAGAAGCTCCATTTTTGAAAGCCCAAGTAGAAGAAACAGCCCTCGTGGAATGAGCCGTGATTTTCTCAGGAAGCTGCTGACCAGCAGTCTCATATGCCAAGCGAATAACACTCCTCAACAAACAAGAAAGAGAAGTAGCCGTAGCTTTCTGACCCTTACGCTTCCCAGAAAAGACAACAAATAAAGAAGAAGACAGGTGAAAAACTTTAGTCGCCTGCAAATAATATTTCAATGCACGAACTACATCCAGATGGTGCAACAAACGTTCCTTATGAGAAGAAGGATTAGGACACAAAGAAGCAATAACAATTTCTTGATTAATATTCTTATCTGAAACAACCTTGGGAAGAAAACCTAGTGCAGTACGTAGTACTACTTTATCAGAATGAAAAATAAGGAAAGGAGACTCGCATTGCAAAGTAGAAAGCTCCGAAACTCTTTGAGCCAAAGAGATAGCCAGGGCCGTCTTTAATATTGACTGGACCCTGGGCAAATATTTTCTTGGGCCCCCCCACCCCATGCAATTTCGCTCTCCACCCCAACATCCCAAAAAACAATTAAATCAATTTTTTTTATTATTATTAGCCCAGCAGTGGATCATCCACTGCTGGGCTAATCATTTAAAAAAAAAATTAAATAAATTGCAATATGTGAAACTGGACCTAAGCAGTACTAATAAGTAAAATATATAAATTCCTCCACTGTGGATTCATTTAATATTCTTTTGAATGTGATTCTGGTGTGAGGTTAGCTGGTTAAAGAGATTTAGGACAGCAAACAGGAGCAAAGCAAGGTAAAGACTGAGGAGGAAGCATGGAGGTGCAGACAAATATAAGTTTACTGACTGGAACAGCAGAACTACTATGGGAAGCTGTAAAATCTGAGGCAGAGAGAAAACAAAAACTATAAAAATAAACCTTACATTAATGTGTGAAGTATCAACATGACACTATACATCAGCCACAGCAGCTCATGTCACTTCTTTGCTAGGAACAAGTTCCCTCTCACCCTGCACTAGACAATGCTGCACGGGGAGGGGGGGGTGCACTCACTTATTCTTCCCACTGACACCTTTCTACAAAGCACTGTTCCCCTAACAAACTTAAGTTAGTTGATCTTAGGGCCACAGCATAAAGAGCAGGGCTAAGGGGACCAGCAGACTGGATGATTTCTGTCCAAGGCTGCATGGATACAGTGTGAGATGAGACACACAGCCTCAAGACTGAAGAGAGCAGTGTATGCAGCTGCACAGCTGCTCAAATCCTCACGTCCTTGCCGCTCCAGCTTTCTGCTGCATGCGCCTACAGTCAGCCCTACTCAGAAACAATCCCCACCACCAGAGCAGTGACCTGGTAACAGTGGTAACCACAGTAGGACCTTTTCTGATGCTGTGGGAATGGCTGGATACCGAGTTAGGGCTTTGCATTCAGTGCTGCACAGTGCACATCTAAAAAAGCACATGGCAATAGCTTGACATGTCACATGAAACCGGCACGGTCTGGCACAGTTTTAAAAAATATATATATATAAACAGTACTTTTGACTGTGACAGTATTAGGACTGAATGTGTGTGTTCCCCATGTCACATCAGCAGTCTGGTATGAACCCCTTTTGCCCTGTGTTAAAGACGGCCCTGGAGATAGCAACCAAAAACAAAACCTTCCAGGTTAACAACTTAATATCCAAAGAATGCATGGGCTCAAACGGAGCCTGTTGGAGAACTCTAAGAAATAAATTAAGACTCCAAGGAGGAGTCACAAACTTAAACATAGACCAGATTCTAACCAAAGCTTGACAAATAAACAGAACGTCTGGCACATTCACCAAATGTTTGTGCAACAAAATAGATAAAGCAGAAATTTGACCCTTCAGGGTACTAGCAGATAAAGCCTTCTCCAGACCCTCCTGGAGAAAAGACAAACTCTTAGGAATCCTGACTCTACTCTAAGAGTAGCCTCTGGATTCACACCAAAACAGATATTTACGCCATATCTTATGATAGATCTTTCTAGTCACAGACGTACGCGCCTGAATCAAAGTCTATATAACCGACTCAAGCAGTCAACTTCAGAGAAACAAGATTTGGATGAAGGAAAGGTCCCTGAAGAAGAAGATCCGTCCTTAATGGAAGACTTCAAGGTGGGGAGGATGACATCTCCACCAGATCTGCAAAGAAGTCCTGCGAGGCCACGCCGGTGCAATGAGAATCACCAATGCCCTCTCTTGTCTGATCCGAGCAATAACCCGAGGAAGAAGGGCAAACGGAGGAAACACGTATGCCAGACTGAACTTCCAAGGAACTGCTAAAGCATCTATCAGAACAGCCGGAGGATCCCTTGCCCTTGATCCGTACCTCAGGAGCTTGCCATTCTGATGAGACACCATAAGTCAACTCCGGTTGACCCCATTTGAAAATCCAACTGGAAAACACTTCCGGATGAAAAGTCTGTCTGCTCAGAAAATCCGCTTCCCAATTGTCCACCCCTGGAATGTGGATCGCAGACAGACACCAGTTGTGAGCCCCTGCCCACTGCATAATCTTGGATACCTCTGTCATGGCCAGGGAACTATGAGTTCCCCCCTGATGATTGATGTAAGCCACTGACATAATGTTGTCCGACTGAAACCTGATAAACTGGGTTGAAGCTAACTGAGGCCAAACCAGAAGTGCATTGAAGATTGCCCTCAGCTCTAGGATATTTATGGGAAGAACAGATTCCTCCCGGGTCCACAGACCCTGAGCCTTCAGCGAACTCCAGACAGCTCCCCAACCCAGCAGACTGGCATCCGTGGTAAGAATGACCCAGGTAGGCCTGTGAAAACAGGTTCCCTGGGAGAGAAGATCCTGAGACAACCACCACGGAAGAGACTCTCTTGCAGCCTGATTTAGAACAACCCTCGGGGACAGATCCGTATAACCCCCATTCCACTGTCTCCGCATGCATAACTGAATACAGATAACCTGGAGAGAGGAAACCTGCCCCTGGGAGGAAAAGTCTTGAACTCTAGTTTGTATCCCTGGGACACAATATCTACCACCTAGGGATCTGGAACATCTCGAACCCAGGCTTGAACGAAAAAGGAAAGCCTGACCCCACGTGATCCTTTCCCGGATCAGGGGCAGCCCCTTCATGCTGACTTTGAGTCAGCAATGGCTTCTTAGATTGCTTCCCCTTGCTACAGGACTGATTGGACTTCAGGAGGGTTTGGGCTGATCCTGCTTGGAGGAGGAGGAGGAAGACTTACAAGAGAAGTTACGAAAGGAACGAAAATTACTCTGACGACCTTTCTGTTTATTTCTCTTATCCTGAGAGAGAGAATGCCCCTTCCCTCCCGTAATATCAGAAATAATCTTAGTCAAACCAGGCCCAAACAAGGTCTTACCCTTGTAAGGAATGGACAAAAGCTTGGATTTAGATGATACATCCGCAGACCAGGACTTTAACCATAAGACCCTGCGCGCCAGAACAGCAAAGAAAGAAATCTTTTCTCCCAACTTAATAACCTGTAAAGAAGCATCCGCAATAAAAGAATTAGCCAATTTTAAAGCCTCATTCTATCCTGAATCTCCTCAAGAGGAGTATCCTGCTGAATAGAATCAGACAATGCATCAAACCAATATGCAGCCACACTGGTAACAGTAGCACACAGCAAGTTGCCATTGGAACCCCTGGTGAACATAAATCCTTTTAAACAAAGCCTTCAACTTCTTTTCCATGGGATCCTTAAAAGAACAACTATCCTCAATAGGAATAGTGGTCCTCTTGGCCAAAGTGGAAACAGCTCCCTCCACCTTAGGGACCGTCTGACAGGATTCCTTAATAGAATACATCTTCCTAAAAATTGGAGAAGGAGAAAAAGGAATTGCAGACTTCTCCCATTCCCATGTAATAATCTCTGAAACACGATCAGGAACAGGAAAAACTTCCACCATGGAAGAAACATCAAAAAACTTATTAAGTTTACTAGCCTTCTTGGGAGTGACTATGACCTTCGAATCAGAGTCATCCAAAGTAGCCAAAACCTCCTTGAGTAACAAACGGAGGTGCTCCAGCTTAAATCTGAAAGAAACAACCTCAGAATCAGCAGAAGGAATTACACTATCGGAGTCTGAAATTTCACCCTCAGACGCTAAAGAAGTATCTTCCTCCTCCGACCTATGGGAATAAACATTTGACATAACTCCAACAGAGTCAGAAACCTTATACTTCCTCTTGGGCTTCTCCTGCAATACAGGAAAAGCAGACAAAGCCTCAGATACAGCAGAAACTATGTGAGTAGCCATATCCTGCAAGGAAAAACCAACCTGAGACAAAACGCAGGGCACTGCATGAGAAGAGGATTGAGATTGGGATGATTGGGGAGAAAGCTGCGCAACAGGAGACTCCTGAACAACATTCTCCTTAGAAAATAAAGGCTCTGTATCAAAAAGCCTATCCCTGTAATGTAATGTTCTCTCTATACATGAGGAACAAAAAGGGATAGGAGGCTCCACATTAGCGTCTAAACAAAAAGTTCAAGTAACTGCTTGCAAGTCCTCCTGGCACACAATTCCAAAATAAAAAAGGAAATTTATGCTTATCTGATAAATGTATTTCTTTTACAAAATGACGAGTCCACGGATTTCATCCTTACTTATGGGATTACGCCTCCTGGTCAGCAGGAGGAGGCAAAGAGCACCACAGCAGAGCTGTATATATAGCTCCTCCCTTCCCTCCCACTCCAGTCATTCGACCGAAGTTAGGAAGAGAAAGGAAAAGCCAAAGGTGCAGAGGTGACTGAAGTTTAACAACAAAAAATACCTGTCTTAGAAATGACAGGGTGGGCCATGGACTTGTCATATCGTAAAAGAAATAAATTTATCAGGTAAGCATAAATTTCCTTTTCTTTTACAAGATATGACGAGTCCACGGATTTCATCCTTACTTATGGGATACAATACCAAAGTTATAGGACACGGATGAAAGGGAGGGACAAGACAGGAACCTAAACGGAAGGCACCACTGCTTGAAGAACCTTTCTCCCAAAAACAGCCTCGGACGAGGCAAAAGTATCAAATTTGGAAAATTTGGAAAAATTGTGAAGAGACGACCAAGTTGCAGCCTTGCAAATCTGTTCAACAGAAGCATTGTTTTTTAAATGCCCATGAGGAAGTCACAGCCCTAGTAGAATGAGCCGTAATACTTTCCGGAGGCTGTTGTCCAGCAGTCTCATATGCAAAACGGATGATACTCTTCAGCCATAAAGAAAGAGAGGTAGCCGTAGATTTTTGGCCCCTACGTCTTCCAGAAAAAACAACAAATAATGAAGATGATTGACGAAATTCTTTAGTCGCCTGCAAGTAAAACTTCAGGGCACGGACCACGTCTAAGTTATGCAACAGACGCTCCTTCTTAGAAGAAGGATTAGGACACAAGGAAGGAACAACAATTTCCTGATTAATATTCTTATTAGAAACAACCTTAGGAAGGAAACCAGGTTTGGTACGTAAAACCACCTTATCAGAATGGAAAAGAAGATAAGGAGAATCACATTGTAAAGCTGAAAGCTCAGAAACTCTGCGAGCAGAGGAAATAGCAACCAAAAAACAAAATTTATGCTTACCTGATAAATTTATTTCTCTTGTGGTGTATCCAGTCCACGGATCATCCATTACTTGTGGGATATTCTCCTTCCCAACAGGAAGTTGCAAGAGGATCACCCACAGCAGAGCGGTCTATATAGCTCCTCCCCAAACTGCCACTCACCAGTCATTCGACCGAAGACAAGCAAGAGAAAGGAGAAACTATAGGGTGCAGTGGTGACTGTAGTTTAGAGTTAAAAAATACCTGCGTTAAAATGACAGGGCAGGCCGTGGACTGGATACACCACAAGAGAAATAAATTTATCAGGTAAGCATAAATTATGTTTTCTCTTGTAAGGTGTATCCAGTCCACGGATCATCCATTACTTGTGGGATACCAATACAAAAGCTAAAGTACACGGATGAAGGGAGGGACAAGGCAGGTACTTAAACGGAAGGAACCACTGCCTGTAAAACCTTTCTCCCAAAAATAGCCTCAGAAGAAGCAAAAGTATCAAATTTATAGAATTTTGAAAAGGTATGTAGCGAAGACCAAGTCGCCGCTTTGCAAATCTGTTCAACAGAAGCCTCATTTTTAAAGGCCCATGTGGAAGCCACAGCTCTAGTAGAATGAGCTGTAATCCTTTCAGGAGGCTGCTGGCCAACAGTCTCATAAACTAAGCGTATTATACTTCTTAGCCAAAGCGAAAGAGAAGTTGCCTAAGCCTTTTGGCCTTTCCTCTGTCCAGAGAAGACAACAAACAAAGCAGATGTTTGACGAAAATCTTTAGTAGCTTGTAAATAATACTTTAAAGCACAAACCACGTCAAGATTGTGTAATAGACGTTCCTTCTTTGAAGAAGGATTAGGACACAATGACGGAACAACAATCTCCTGATTGATATTGTTATTAGATACCACCTTAGGTAAAAACCCAGGTTTGGTACGCAAAACTACCTTATCTGCATGGAAGATCAGATAAGGGGAATCACATTGTAAGGCAGATAACTCGGAAACTCTACGAGCCGAGGAAATAGCTACCAAAATTAGAACTTTCCAAGATAAAAGTTTGATATCTATGGAATGAAGAGGTTCAAACGGAACCCCCTGAAGAACTTTAAGAATCAAATTTAAACTCCATGGTGGAGCAACAGGTTTAAACACAGGCTTGATTCTAACTAAAGCCTGACAAAATGCCTGAACGTCTGGAACATCCGCCAGACGCTTGTGCAAAAGAATAGACAGAGCAGAAATCTGTCCCATTAAGGAACTAGCTGACAATCCTTTCTCCAATCCTTCTTGGAGAAAAGATAATATCCTGGGAATCCTGATTTTACTCCATGAGTAACCCTTGGATTCACACCAATAAAGATATTTACGCCATATCTTATGATAGATTTTCCTGGTGACAGGTTTTCGTGCCTGAATTAAGGTATCAATAACTGACTTGGAGAAGCCACGCTTTGATAAAATCAAGCGTTCAATCTCCAGGCAGTCAGTCTCAGAGAATTAGATTTGGATGGTTGAAAGGACCCTGAAGTAGAAAGTCCTGTCTCAGAGGCAGAGTCCATGGTGGAAGGGATGACATGTCCACCAGATCTGCATACCAAGTCCTGCGTGGCCACGCAGGCGCTATCAAGATCACCGATGCTCTCTCCTGCTTGATTTTGGCAATCAGACGAAAGAGCAGAGGAAACGGTGGGAACACATAACGTTGAACAAATTGTGCAAACACCACCGGATGGAGCTCCCACTCCCCCGGATGAAAAGTCTGTCGACTTAGAAAATCCGCCTCCCAGTTCTCTACACCTGGGATATGTATAGCTGATAGGTGGCAAGAGAGAATCTCTGCCCAACAAATTATCTTTGAAACTTCCAACATCGCTAGGGAACTCCTTGTTCCCCCTTGATGGTTGATGTAAGCCACAGTCGTGATGTTGTCCAACTGAAATCTGATGAACCTCATTGTCGCTAGCTGAGGCCAAACTTGAAGAGCATTGAATATCGCTCTTAGTTCCAGAATGTTTATTGGGAGGAGGGTCTCCTCCTGAGTCCACGATCCTTGAGCCTTCAGGGAGTTCCAGACTGCCCCCAGCCCAAAAGGCTGGCATCTGTCTTTACTATTGTCCAATCTGGCCTGCGAAAGGTCATACCTTTGGACAGATGGGCCCGAGATAGCCACCAGAGAAGAGAATCCCTGGTCTCTTGATCCAGATTTAGTAGAGGGGACAAATCTGTGTAATCCCCATTCCACTGACTGAGCATGCAGAGTTGCAGCGGTCTGAGATGTAGACGAGCAAACGGCACTATGTCCATTGCCGCTACCATTTAGCCGATTACTTCCATACACTGAGCCACCTAAGGGCGAGAAGTGGAATAAAGAACACGGCAGGAATTTAGAAGTTTTGATAACCTGGTCTCTGTCAGGTAAATCCTCATTTCTACAGAATCTATTAGAGTTCCCAGAAAAAAGACTCTTATGAGAGGTGATAAAGAACTCCTTTCTTAGTTCACTTTCCACCCATGCAACCTCAGAAATGCCATTACTATGTCCGTATGAGACTTGGCAATTTGGAAATTTGACACCTGCATCAGAATGTCGTCTAAACAAGGGGCTACTGCTATGCCCCGCGGCCTTAGGACCGCCCGATGCTGATCTTTGTGTATCGGAATGTGAAGATAAGCATCCTTTAAATCCACTGTAGTCATGTATTGACCCTCCTGGATCATAGGTAGGATGGTATGAATAGTCTCCATCTTGAATGATGGGACCCTGAGAAATTTGTTTAAGATCTTGAGATCTAAGATTGGTCTGAAGGTTCCCTCTTTTTTGGGAACCACAAACAGATTTGAATAGAATCCTTGTCCCTGTTCCTCCTTTGGAACTGGGTGGATCACTCCCATAACTAGGAGGTCTTGAACACAGTGTAAAAATGCCTCTCTCTTTATCTGGTTTGCAGATAATTGTGAAAGGTGAAAACTCCCTTTTGGAGGAGAAGCTCTGAAGTCCAGAAGATATCCCTGGGATACAATTTCCAACGCCCAGGGATCCTAGACATCTCTTGCCCAAGCCTGGGTGAAGAGCGAAAGTCTGCCCCCTACTAGATCCGTTACCGGATTTAAGCCATAGCGCCCTACGCGCCTGAATAGCAAAACCAGAATTCTTAGCCGTTAGTTTAGTCAAATGAACAATGGCATCAGAAACAAAAGAATTGGCTAGCTTAAGTGCTCTAAGCTTGTCAAGTATATCATCCAATGGGGTCTCTACCTGTAAAGCCTCTTCCAGAGACTCAAACCAGAAGGCCGCAGCAGCAGTGACTGGGGCAATGCATGCAAGGGGCTGTAGAATAAAACCTTGTTGAATAAACATTTTCTTAAGGTAACCCTCAAATTTTTAATCCATTGGATCTAAGAAAGCACAACTGTCCTCGACAGGGATAGTAGTACGCTTAGATAGTGTAGAAACTGCTCCCTCCACCTTAGGGAACTTTTGCCATAAATCCAGTGTGGCGGCATCTATTGGAAACATTTTCTTAAAAATAGGAGGGGAAGAGAAAGGCACACCTGGTCTATCCCATTCCTTAGTAATAATTTCTGTAAACCTTTTAGGTATTGGAAAAACATCAGTGTAAACAGGTACTGCATAGTATTTATCCAATCTACACAATTTCTCTGGCACTGCAATTGTATCACAGTCATTCAGAGCAGCTAAAACCTCCCTGAGCAACACGCGGAGGTGTTCAAGCTTAAATTTAAATGTTGATACTTCAGAATCAGGTTGAATCCTCTTCCCTGAGTCAGAAAAATCACCCACAGAAAGAAGCTCTCCTTCCTCAGCTTCTGCATATTGTGAGGGGGTATCAGACATAGCTACAAAAGCGTCAGTATGCAGAGCTGTCTCGCTTTCCTCGTAACCTAGGTAGTCTGAATAATACCGCTGACAGTGTATTATCCATGACTGCCGCCATGTCTTGTAAAGTAAACGCCATGGGCGCGCTAAATGTACTTGGCGCCTCTTGAGCGTGAGTCCCTTGAGCGGGATTTAAATGTTCTGACACGTGGGGCAAGTTATTCGGCATAACTTCCCCCTCGTCAGATTCCTCTGGTGATAAATTTTTTAAAGACAAAATATGGTCTTTATTACTTCAAGTGAAATCAGTACATTTGGTACACATTCTAAGAGGGGGTTCCACCATGGCTTCTAAACATAATGAACAAGGAGTTTCCTCTATGTCAGACATGTTTAAACAGACTAGCAATGAGACCAGCAAGCTTAGAAAACACTTTAAAGCAAGTTAACAAGCAAAAAATAAAAACGGTACTGTGCCTTTAAGAAAAATAAAAAAGGTCAGAATTTGAAAAACAGTGAAAAAAAGCAGTAAATCAAACACAATTTTTACAGTGTGTATAATAAGCTAACTGAGCATTGCACCCCCTTGCAAATGGATGATTAACCCCTTAGTTTCAAAAACGGATCAAAAAAACGATATAGATGTTTTTTAACAGTCACAACAAACTGCCACAGCTCTGCTGTGGCCCTACCTTTCCATACAAATGACATTGGAAAGCCTAAAAGCCCTTTAGAGAGGTCCTATAGCATTCAGGAGACTTCTTGAGGGAAGCTGGATGTCTCAGTCTGCAAAAGTTACTGCGCAATTAAGCCCCTCCCACTCAAGTCTACACAGTGGGAGGCCTAAGAAAACTGTTTCTAGGCAAATTTAAGCCAGCCATGTGGAAAAAAACTAGGCCCCAATAAAGTTGTATCACCAAAACATATATAAAAACGGTTAAAACACTCCCAGCAAACGTTTTATATGACAGGAATTGAAAAATAACAAGAGTATTACCTCTCACAGTAAGCATGATACCAGTCGCTATTAAATCACTGTAATCAGGCTTACCTTAAATAAATCTGGTTATCAGCAGCATTTTCTAGCATTTACATTCCTCTAGAAAAAATTTAAACTGCACATACCTCATAGCAGGATAACCTGCACGCCATTCCCCAGCTGAAGTTACCTCTCTCTTCAGTTATGTGTGAGAACAGCAATGGATCTTAGTTACAACCTGCTAAGATCATAAGAGACCACAGGCAGATTCTTCTTCTATTTTCTGCCTGGGACCAAAATAGTACAACTCCGGTACCATTTAAAAATAAACTTTTGAATTGAAGAAAAATCAACTACATTTCACCACATCTCTCTTACTGCTTCCATGCTTGTCGAGAGTTGCAAGAGAATGACTGGTGAGTGGCAGTTAGGGGAGGAGCTATATAGACAGCTCTGCTGTAGGTGATCCTCTTGCAACTTCCTGTTGGGAAGGAGAATATCCCACAAGTAATGGATGATCCGTGGACTGGATACACCTTACAAGAGAAATAAAACTTTCCAAGATAACAACTTAATATCTATGGAATGCATGGGTTCAAACGGAACCCCTTGAAGAACATTAAGAACAAATTCAAACTCCAGGGTGGAGCAATTGGTCTAAACACAGGCTTGATTCTATTCAGAGCCTGACAAAAAGACTGAACGTCTGGAATATCTGCCAGACGCTTGTGTAGCAAAATCGACAAAGCAGAAATCTGTCCCTTTAAGGAACTTGCTGACAACCCTTTCTCCAATCCTTCTTGGAGAAAAGATAAAATCCTGGGAATCCTAAACCTACTCCATGAGTAGCCCTTGGATTCGCACCAATAAAGATATTTACGCCATATCTTATGGTAGATCTTTCTAGTAACAGATTACATGCCTGAATCAAGGTATCAATGACCAAATCAGAGAACCCCCGCTTAGATAAAAACAAACGTTCAATCTCCAAGCAGTCAGCTGCAGAGAAACCAGATTAAGATGATGGAAGGGTCCCTGAATGAGAAGGTCCTGCCTCAATGGAAGCTTCCACGGTGGCAGAGAGGACATGTCCACCAGATCGGCATACCAAGTCCTGCGAGGCCACGCAGGAGCGATGAGAATCACTGAAGCCCTCTCCTGTTTGATCCAAGCAATCACCCGGGGAAGGAGAGCAAACGGTGGAAACACATAAGCTAGGTTAAACGACCAAGGCATCTATCAGTTTGGCCTGAGGATCCCTGGACCTGGATCCATATCTCGGGAGTTTGGCATTCTGACGAGATGCCATAATATCCAACTCCGGTCTGCCCCATTTGAGAATCAGAGTGGCAAAGACCTCCGGATGGAGTTCCCATTCCCCCGGATGAAACGTCTGTCTGCTCAAAAAGTCCGCTTCCCAATTGTCCACTCCTGGGATGTAGATTGCTGACAGATAACAAGAGTGAGCTTCTGCCCACCGAATTATCTTGGATACTTCTGTCATCGCTAAGGAACTCCTTGTTCCTCCCTGATGATTGATGTAAGCCACAGTCGTGATGTTGTCCGACTGAAATCGGATGAATTTGGCTAAAGCCAACTGAGGCCAAGCCTGAAGCGCATTGAATATTGCTCTCAATTCCAGAATATTGATTGGAAGTAGAGACTCCGACCGAGTCCACACCCCCTGAGCCTTCAGGGAATTCCAGACTGCACCCCAGCCTAGTAGACTGGCGTCCGTTGTCACTATCACCCATGATGGTCTGCGGAAGCACGTCCCTTAGGACAGATGATCCTGCGACAACCACCAAAGAAGAGAGTCTCTTGTCTCCTGATCCAGATCTATCTGAGGAGACAAATTTGCATAATCTCCATTCCACTGCCTGAGCATGCACAGTTGTAGCGGTCTGAGATGAAAGCGAGCAAACGGAATGATGTCCATTGCCGCCACCATCAATCCAATCACCTCCATTCACTGAGCCACTGATGGTCGAGGATTGGGCTGAAGGGCTCGGCATGTATTCAGAATCTTTAACTTCCGGACTTCCGTCAAGAAATGTTCATGGATATAGAATCTATTAGAGTTCCCAGGAAAGGAACCCTTCTCTGTGGAATTAGTGAACTCTTTTCTAGATTCCCCTTCCACTCGTGAGTTCCTGAGAAAAATAGTACTCACTGACACCATTTTAAAACAAAAAAACTTCTTGATTGAAGAATCTAAACTAACACCTCACTTTACCTCTTCCTATCACTAACACAGGCAAAGAGAATGACTGTAGTGGGAGGGAAGGGAGGAGCTATATATACAGCTCTGCTGTGGTGCTCATTGCCTCCTCCTGCTGACCAGGAGGCGTAATCCCATAAGTAAGGATGAAATCCGTGGACTCGTCATATCTTGTAAAAGAAATAAAAACTCTGAATTTTTTTCATAGTAAAAAAACGTTAATGCCAAGCAAAAAAAAACAGGACCCCTGCAGCACACCTACACCTCAAAAAAACCTTGCGGAGGTGCTTACCTGACCTCCCAAGACCGGAGAATAACCAAGGCAATCCGGACTCTAAGAAAAAACAGCACCCGCTCCCCAGACCGGATCTCTTGCAGCCGCCCATACTGGAAACAAACTGACGGCAGCCCACTCACTTCCGTAGTACATAAAAACTACAGGAAGAGCGTGCGAAAACTTGCGCCAATGAAACTCCGCCCATCGAGGAAAGAAAAGTGTGAGACACGCTGAAAGCCAAGCAGTCCGTACTCACTAACAAAAAACAAAGTCTTTTAAATAAATAATAGATATAAAAACGGAGCCAAACAAAGGAGAGCTAACGGCACTTTTAAACAGAGCCATCCTCTCACAGTGCCCCCCATAAAAAACAATTACTGCCAGATAAAAAAACCTGCACATAAGCAGGATTACATCTCAATTAACCCCCTAAGTGCCAAGACTTTTCAGAACTTCTATATCAGAAAAATAAAAGTAGCACTTACCTCCATCACAGTCTGCCCGGCAGCAAGGCAGCTCACAAGGTTTGAAAGGCTTCATTCCTCACATGGACCTGTGGAAAAACAAAAAAGACCAAGTAAACCTACTTAGACTTTTTAAACTAAGGGCAGCAGAAACCGATTGGGAGGCACAGTGGGGATTATACCCCACAAGTTCCCAAATGCTTAAAAGCCACCACTGCTCTACTGAAGAGACTGACATGGACTACGGCTACACCCCAAGAAAACAAAGCAAACCTGCTAAGTTTTAAAATAAACTCTTGATTGAAGAATCAGACACCTAACTTTACCCCTCCTTGCAATTGATACAAGCAAAGAGAATGACTGGGGGTTGTGGGTAAGGGCGTGGTATTTAACAGATTTGCTGTGGTGCTCTTTGCCTCCTCCTGCTGGTCAGGAGTGATATTCCCAATAGTAATTATGATGATCCGTGGACTCACTGTGTCATTAGAAAGAAATATAAACTTCACTACCTAAGTTCAGTTTATACCAACACTGATGTACTTCACACAACATTCTGCACTGGAGAGGACAGTAGTTAAATAGTAAAGACTTATCTAACACAAAGAGCAGAGGTAAAGGGGAAAAGAATTGGGGAAAGAAGATATTAACAGGAACATAAATGGGTGTAAGGAAGTCACATGTGCAAAGTCTTCTTAAGGAAGTGTACAAGGAACAGGAGGGTACAGGCACCTCAGGACATTCTCAATACAAATCCTTGATAAAATACAGATGGAGCAGGTCTCGAAGGAATTACTTCAATAATGTAGATCTCTCTACCAAACAAAGAAGAAGGGCTGGACGTGTGTATTAAAGCCAAAATGTATATGTGCAATATACTCACTCCATAAAGTTGTATTATCAGCACATCTGGAACAGAGCCTCTTGTTATGTATATTTCAACCAAACTAGGAGAAAAGGAAAACTCCAATGAAGATATAGTAAGCCACTAGTATTAAAACAAATAGTAACTCACTCCATATAAATCCGATTTCCAGTGATGTCACAGCAACAGAAAAAAGCAAAAAACAGTTGTGTCGAATTAAAAAGAACAAAGCTTTTAACAGTAAGCTTAGCTCTACGCGTTTCAACGTTAAAAACATATTTTTCAAGAGCAAATAAAAACAAATATGAACTGCTGTGTTGTGACAAACAATGCTGGTTTAAATACAAACGATCTGGATTCCAATTTCCAGTTTTTCAGGGGAATTGGACTCACATAAAATACACCATACAAAATTAATTTTGGCCAGAAAAATCCTTATGTAAAAAATTTAGAATTATGCCAAGTAGTCATAGCAGAATTTTCTGGTCATAAAAACAATAAGTACAAGTTCAGTCCTCAATCAAGTAGTATTGATAAATAAGTTCCATTTCAGGTCCGGATGTATCATGTGATTTTTTGTGTCAATCACGAAGAATTATTCATTACGATATAGGAGTGGTCACATGTTTTTACATTGTCCAATCAAGAGATTCATCCAGGTTATCTTAAAAACAGTGAAGTATGGAGAAACAAGTTTCTTTAAAAGGTCCGGCCTTATTGATAATGTAATTTTGCCGATCCAATTGCGGCAAAGTAGTCAGACCAATGAGAGCCACTAAATAGGACATCACCTTATTCCCATAAATACATCAATCTATAATCACAATTAAAAAACAAGTGAACAGTATTTGTGCTTAAAAAGACAGAACTTAAACATCCCAAACTTGCAATGTTATCATATTCTATAATACCCTCAATTATTTAACATATAATGGTGCTAATTTTCGATATAAATTATACATAAAATAACAACCATGATTCTGCTTAACAACCAACACTGTGTTTTAACAATACTGTTTGGCCTTTCACAAATATTGAGAATGGATAAAATATTTATCCCAACAGTATCTAAATATTTTGTAAAATAATATCAGTATTGGTAAAGTGCTATCCAAAAACATTTAAAGTGCTTTTATTTCTTTAAGGTGCTTGTGTTTAAATGTCATCATCTAATAAGATTAAGTTTGTACCCAAAAGTTAAATTAAATTCTGCAAACAATAAATTTAATTTTGACTGTGTCTCTCAATAATGTATTGGCACAGAATATATTAAACTACATTAAAGTGCAACTATGTGAAACTGCATAATCTAAAGTGCTATATATAGAATTACATTTTAAAGTGCAACTATATGTCGAGACTTATACAATGTATATACTATTCCTATAACTCATTTATTTGATAAAGGCCGCTATTCTAATGTCTTTATTAAGGCCCCAATGGCCATATGTTCTCAAAGTAAGTATCCACCAAAGTTATTTTCTATCCAAATCAGCTTCTATACTACCTCCCCTCCAATGTGTGGAAACTTTTTCTATTCCCAACCAGAGAAAATGTTTAGGATCATATTCATGACATTGATTGCAATGTAAAGGGATTCCATGATCTTCATGTTTTTTATTGATTTTATTTAAATGTTCTAGTATGCGTCTTGATAAACCTTGTGGTCTGACCTAAATATTGAATCTTACATTTGCATTGAAGCAGATAGATAACATTAGTGGTCTTACAGCTAATAAAACTCTTGATCTCAAATGTTTTGCCAGTGGTTGTTGATGTAAACGTTTTGTGCACCCTCTTAGTATAGTCACAGCCCTTGCAGCGGCCACATGAAAAAAAGCCTTTCAAATCAGAAACTTGCATTGGAATTCTAGGGGTCATTCTCTTTATCATGGATGGCGCTAATTTTTGTTTAAAGTTTGTACCTCTTCTGAATGTAATCTGTGGTTTGGTTGGCATTGTGGGCACTAGTACCTCATCATTTAATAAAACATGCCAATGTTTGTTAGTGATTCTTTTAATTTGTTATGTCCAGAGTTAAAAGTGGTTATAAATCTTGGAAAAACATAATTTATGTAAGAACTTACCTGATAAATTCATTTCTTTCATATTAGCAAGAGTCCATGAGCTAGTGACGTATGGGATATACATTCCTACCAGGAGGGGCAAAGTTTCCCAAACCTCAAAATGCCTATAAATACACCCCTCACCACACCCACAATTCAGTTTAACGAATAGCCAAGAAGTGGGGTGATAAAAAAGTGCGAAAGCATATAAAAAAAGGAATTGGAATAATTGTGCTTTATACAAAATCATAACCACCACAAAAAAAGGGCGGGCCTCATGGACTCTTGCTAATATGAAAGAAATGAATTTATCAGGTAAGTTCTTACATAAATTATGTTTTCTTTCATGTAATTAGCAAGAGTCCATGAGCTAGTGACGTATGGGATAATGACTACCCAAGATGTGGATCTTTCCACACAAGAGTCACTAGAGAGGGAGGGACAAAATAAAGACAGCCAATTCCTGCTGAAAATAATCCACACCCAAAATAAAGTTTAATGAAAAACATAAGCAGAAGATTCAAACTGAAACCGCTGCCTGAAGTACTTTTCTACCAAAAACTGCTTCAGAAGAAGAAAATACATCAAAATGGTAGAATTTAGTAAAAGTATGCAAAGAGGACCAAGTTGCTGCTTTGAAAATCTGATCAACCGAAGCATCATTCCTAAACGCCCAGGAAGTAGAAACTGACCTAGTAGAATGAGCTGTAATTTTCTGAGGCGGAGTTTTACCCGACTCAACATAGGCAAGATGAATTAAAGATTTCAACCAAGATGCCAAAGAAATGGCAGAAGCTTTCTGGCCTTTTCTAGAACCGGAAAAGATAACAAATAGACTAGAAGTCTTTCGGAAAGATTTAGTAGCTTCAACATAATATTTCAAAGCTCTAACAATGAAGGAACCACAATTTCTCTACTAATGTTGTTGGAATTGACAACTTTAGGTAAAAATTCAAAAGAAGTTCGCAACACCGCCTTATCCTGATGAAAAATCAGAAAAGGAGACTCACAAGAAAGAGCAGATAATTCAGAAACTCTTCTGGCAGAAGAGATGGCCAAAAGGAACAAAACTTTCCAAGAAAGTAATTTAATGTCCAATGAATGCATAGGTTCAAATAGAGGAGCTTGAAGCGCCCCCAGAACCAAATTCAAACTCCAAGGAGGAGAAATTGACTTAATGACAGGCTTTATACGAACCAAAGCTTGTACAAAACAATGAATATCAGGAAGAATAGCAATCTTTCTGTGAAAAAGAACAGAAAGAGCAGAGATTTGTCCTTTCAAGGAACTTGCAGACAAACCCTTATCTAAACCATCCTGAAGAAACTGTAATACTCTCGGTATTCTAAAAGAATGCCAAGAAAAATGATGAGAAAGACACCAAGAAATATAAGTCTTCCAGACTCTATAATATATCTCTCTAGATACAGATTTACGAGCCTGTAACATAGTATTAATCACAGAGTCAGAGAAACCTCTTTGACCAAGAATCAAGCGTTCAATCTCCATACCTTTAAATTTAAGGATTTCAGATCCTGATGGAAAAAAGGACCTTGTGACAGAAGGTCTGGTCTTAACGGAAGAGTCCACGGTTGGCAAGAGGCCATCCGGACAAGATCCGCATACCAAAACCTGTGAGGCCATGCCGGAGCTACCAGCAGAACAAACGAGCATTCCTTCAGAATCTTGGAGATTACTCTTGGAAGAAGAACTAGAGGCGGAAAGATATAGGCAGGATGATACTTCCAAGGAAGTGATAATGCATCCACTGCCTCCGCCTGAGGATCCCGGGATCTGGACAGATACCTGGGAAGTTTCTTGTTTAGATGGGACGCCATCAGATCTATTTCTGGAAGTTCCCACATTTGAACAATCTGAAGAAATACCTCTGGGTGAAGAGACCATTCGCCCGGATGCAACGTTTGGCGACTGAGATAATCCTCTTCCCAATTGTCTATACCTGGGATATGAACCGCAGAGATTAGACAGGAGCTGGATTCCGCCCAAATCAAAATTCGAGATACTTCTTTCATAGCCAGAGGACTGTGAGTCCCTCCTTGATGATTGATGTATGCCACAGTTGTGACATTGTCTGTCTGAAAACAAATGAACGATTCTCTCTTCAGAAGAGGCCAAAACTGAAGAGCTCTGAAAATTGCACGGAGTTCCAAAATATTGATCGGTAATCTCACCTCCTGAGATTCCCAAACTCCTTGTGCCGTCAGAGATCCCCACACAGCTCCCCAACCTGTGAGACTTGCATCTGTTGAAATTACAGTCCAGGTCGGAAGCACAAAAGAAGCCCCCTGAATTAAACGATGGTGATCTGTCCACCACGTTAGAGAGTGTCGTACAATCGGTTTTAAAGATATTAATTGAGATATCTTTGTGTAATCCTTGCACCATTGATTCAGCATACAGAGCTGAAGAGGTCACATGTGAAAACGAGCAAAGGGGATCGCGTTCGATGCAGCAGTCATAAGACCTAGAATTTCCATGCATAAAGCTACCGAAGGGAATGATTGAGACTGAAGGTTTCGACAAGCTGTAATCAATTTTAGACGTCTCTTGTCTGTTAAAGACAGAGTCATGGACACTGAATCCATCTGGAAACCCAGAAAGGTTACCCTTGTCTGAGGAATCAATGAACTTTTTGGTAAATTGATCCTCCAACCATGATCTTGAAGAAACAACACAAGTCGATTCGTATGAGATTCTGCTAAATGTAAAGACTGAGCAAGTACCAAGATATCGTCCAAATAAGGAAATACCACAATACCCTGTTCTCTGATTACAGACAGAAGGGCACCGAGAACCTTTGTAAAAATTCTTGGAGCTGTAGCTAGGCCAAACGGCAGAGCCACAAACTGGTAATGCTTGTCCAGAAAAGAGAATCTCAGGAACTAATAATGATCTGGATGAATCGGAATATGCAGATATGCATCCTGTAAATCTATTGTGGACATATAATTCCCTTGCTGAACAAAAGGCAAGATAGTCCTTACAGTTACCATCTTGAACGTTGGTATTCTTACATAACGATTCAATATTTTTAGATCCAGAACTGGTCTGAAGGAATTCTCCTTCTTTGGTACAATGAAGAGATTTGAATAAAACCCCATCCCCTGTTCCTGAACTGGAACTGGCATAATTACTCCAGTCAACTCTAGATCTGAAACACAATTCAGAAATGCTTGAGCTTTTACTGGATTTACTGGGACACGGGAAAGAAAAAATCTCTTTGCAGGAGGTCTCATCTTGAAACCAATTCTGTACCCTTCTGAAACAATGTTCTGAATCCAAAGATTGTGAACAGAATTGATCCAAATTTCTTTGAAAAAACGTAACCTGCCCCCTACCAGCTGAGCTGGAATGAGGGCCGCACCTTCATGTGGACTTAGAAGCAGGCTTTGCCTTTCTGGCTGGCTTGGATTTATTCCAGATTGGAGATGGTTTCCAAACTGAAACTGCTCCTGAGGATGAAGGATCAGATTTTTGTTCTTTGTTGAAACGAAAGGAACGAAAACGATTATTAGCTCTGTTTTTACCCTTAGATTTTTTATCCTGTGGTAAAAAAGTTCCTTTCCCACCAGTAACAGTTGAAATAATAGAATCCAACTGAGAACCAAATAATTTGCTACCCTGGAAAGAAATGAAAAGTAGAGTTGATTTAGAAGCCATATCAGCATTCCAAGTCTTAAGCCATAAAGCTCTTCTAGCTAAAATAGCTAGAGACATAAACCTGACATCAACTCTGATAATATCAAAGATGGCATCACAGATAAAATTATTAGCATGCTGAAGAAGAATAATAATATCATGAGAATCATGATGTGTTACTTGTTGCGCTAAGGTTTCCAACCAAAAAGTTGAAGCTGCAGCAACATCAGCCAAAGATATAGCAGGTCTAAGAAGATTACCTGAACACAGATAAGCTTTTCTTAGAAAGGACTCAATTTTCCTATCTAAAGGATCCTTAAACGAAGTACCATCTGACGTAGGAATAGTAGTACGTTTAGCAAGGGTAGAAATAGCCCCATCAACTTTAGGGATTTTGTCCCAAAATTCTAATCTGTCAGACGGCACAGGATATAATTGCTTAAAACGTTTAGAGGGAGTAAATGAATTACCCAATTTATCCCATTCTTTGGAAATTACTGCAGAAATAGCATTAGGAACAGGAAAAACTTCTGGAATAACCACAGGAGATTTAAATACCTTATCCAAACATTTAGAATTAGTATCAAGAGGACCAGAATCCTCTATTTCTAAAGCAATTAGAACTTCTTTAAGTAAAGAACGAATAAATATGAAGATTTATCAGCATCAACCTCTGAGACAGAATCCTCTGAACCAGAAGAGTTATCAGAATCAGAATGATGATGTTCATTTAAAAATTCATCTGTAGGGAGAGAAGTTTTAAAAGATTTTTTACGTTTACTAGAAGGAGAAATAACAGACATAGCCTTCTTTATGGATTCAGAAACAAAATCTCTTATGTTATCAGGAACATTCTGCACCTTAGATGTTGAAGGAACTGCAACAGGCAATGGTACTTTACTAAAGGAAATATTATCTGCTTTAACAAGTTTGTCATGACAATCAATACAAACAACAGCTGGAGGAATAGCTACCAAAAGTTTACAGCAGATACACTTAGCTTTGGTAGATCCAGCACTAGACAGCGATTTTCCTGTAGTATCTTCTGACTCAGATGCAACGTGAGACATCTTGCAATATGTAAGAGAAAAAACAACAACATATAAAGCAAAATTGATCAAATTCCTTAAATGACAGTTTCAGGAATGGGAAAAAATGCCAAAAAACAAGCTTCTAGCAACCAGAAGCAATGAAAAATGAGACTTAAATAATGTGGAGACAAAAAGCGACGCCCATATTTTTTAGCGCCAATAAGACGCCCACATTATTTGGCACCTAAATGCTTTTTGGCGCCAAAATGACGCCACATCCGGAACGCCGACATTTTTGGCGCAAAATAACGTCAAAAAATGACGCAACTTCCGGCGACACGTATGACGCCGGAAACGAAAAAGAATTTTTGCGCCAAAAAAATCCGCGCCAAGAATGACGCAATAAAATGAAGCATTTTCAGCCCCCGCGAGCCTAACAGCCCACAGGGAAAAAAGTCAAATTTTTGAAGGTAAGAAAAAATGATTAAATCAAATGCATTATCCCAAATATGAAACTGACTGTCTGAAAATAAGGAAAGTTGAACATTCTGAGTCAAGGCAAATAAATGTTTGAATACATATATTTAGAACTTTATAAACAAAGTGCCCAACCATAGCTTAGAGTGTCACAGAAAATAAGATTTACTTACCCCTGGACACTCATCTACATGTTTGTAGAAAGCCAAACCAGTACTGAAACGAGAATCAGTAGAGGTAATGGTATATAAGAGTATATCGTCGATCTGAAAAGGGAGGTAAGAGATGAATCTCTACGACCGATAACAGAGAACCTATGAAATAGACCCCGTAGAAGGAGATCACTGCATTCAAATAGGCAATACTCTCCTCACATCCCTCTGACATTCACTGCACGCTGAGAGGAAAACCGGGCTCCAACTTGCTGCGGAGCGCATATCAACGTAGAATCTAGCACAAACTTACTTCACCACCTCCATCGGAGGCAAAGTTTGTAAAACTGAATTGTGGGTGTGGTGAGGGGTGTATTTATAGGCATTTTGAGGTTTGGGAAACTTTGCCCCTCCTGGTAGGAATGTATATCCCATACGTCACTAGCTCATGGACTCTTGCTAATTACATGAAAGAAAAGAAAATTTATGCTTACCTGATAAATTTATTTCTTTTTTGACAAGATGAGTCCACAGATCATCTTAATTACTAATGGGATATTCACTTCCTGGTCAGCGGGAGGCTGCAAAGAGCACCACAGCAAAGCTGTTAAATAGCTCCCCCCCTTCCTTCCCACTCCAGTCATTCGACCGAAGTTAAGGAAAGAAAGGAAACCAAGGTGCAGGTGTCTGAAGTTTAAAATAACCAACACCCGGGGGCGGAGTTTGGCTGCAGCTAAGATGGCTGAGTAATCCCATAGCTCCGGAGTACCAGCACCCTACTGTTAGCCACGAACATACGCTAAACAACCAAAAACTGTATGGATGACAGTACAAATAATAGCCCCAGAGACAAGGAGTATTTTAGGAGCCTTCTTGGCTTAAACAGTGACAGCAAAACGGAGAAAGGCGTAAGTCTCTGTTGTGATGAGCGTCATAATGGCAGAGGAGACGGCTGTTTAATACAGTGGGAGAACGAATAAGAGGTATGATTACAGCTCCGGCCTTAAAGGGACAGTCTACACCAAAATTGTTCTTATTTAAAAAGATAGATAATCCCTTTATTACCCATTCGCCGTTTTTGCATAACCAACACAGTTATATTAATATACTTTTTACCTCTGTGATTACCTTGTATCTAAGCCTTTGCAGACAGCCTCCTTATCCAAGTGCCTTTGACAGACATGCAGTGTAGTCAATCAGTGAAGACTCCTAAATAACTTCACGGGAGTGAGCACAATGTTATCTATATGACACATGTGAACTAGCACAGTCTAACTGTGAAAAACTATCAAAATGCTCTGAGCTAGGAGGCGGTTTTTAACTGTTTATATATCAGTTTGTGCCTAGCTAGGTTTAGCTTTTCAAAAATACCACCAAGAGAACAAAGCAAATTTGATGATAAAAGTAAATTGGAAAGTTGTTTAAAATTGCATGTCCTATCTGAATCATGAAAGTTTAGTTTTGACTTTACTGTCCCTTTAAGCAGATTATACACGCTTATTTTGCAACTGTGAGAAAAGAGAAGGCAAAGGTGCGCATAATATAAACCCCACGCAGGCAACCTAGATGGGCAATAAAATGGCGACCGCATGAAATACACTCAGTTTGCGCCTACACACAGAAAAAGTTAAGCGGACAGCCATATCGTTAAAACAGTAGAAAGAGAGGCAGGCAAACTGAGTTTTAAACCCTTAGAGGGTAGAATTAACAGACATATACAACAGGTCTCTGTTATAAAACACTGCACAGCACAAGATTATGGCAGCAAAGAAAAATATCAAGACACCAAAACTAACAAAAGTACAGACAAGAGAACACCCTATGAGTTCTTTTTTTGCGTCCACAGAGAAACGCAGGTCCTCCCCACCACAAGAAATAAGAAGGCATAGCACCCCTACCAATATAATGGAAGAGGAATCCTCACAAGATATAGAACCCATCACTCAAGTGCCATTAGCCTTATCTTCTCTGCCATCAAAGCAAGATATTGCCGATATAGTGAGGGCCTGTATGAGAGAGGAGATGGCAGAAATAAAGCAAGATATTCATACCTTGGGCTTCAGGGTTGAGGCCCTAGAGGACCAATCAGGCTCAGTAATGGAAGAAGTAACAGATCTCCAGGAACAAATGACCGCACAAATATCTACTATAGAAGATCTAACTGACAAGTTAGAGGACCTTGAAAACAGAGGTTGCGAAAGAATATTCGCATTAGGGGCATCCCTGAGTCGGTCCTTCCTAAAGACTTTTACACTTATTTGGCTGCATTATTTGCTCATCTAAAAGGGGCACCACAAGCAGTGGATATCCCATGGGACAGAGCTCATTGAGCACTAAGACCAAAACCCCCGGACACTGCACCGCACAAGGAATGTCATTATGAAGTTTAAAAGGTTTCTGGATAAAGAAGAAATTCTCATGCTATCAAGAAAACATCAACCAGTACGGTTCAGAGGGACAGTATTACAATTCTTTGCAAATCTTGCATCAAGAACCTTACAGTGACAAAGAGAACTGGCACCTCTGACTAAATTGCTACGTGACAAAAAAATATTGTACAGATGGGGTTTCCCATTTCAACTGTATGTTTTACAAGATCACAAGCGGCTAGTTTGCAAGAAGCCTTCAGATGTTCCAGGCTTCTGCAGCTCCTTGAACCTCCTGAAATTGTAATAACAGAAAGCCAACAACTATTCTCAGCAAAAGGCGAAAAGGGACCACAAGCAGAAAACTGGAGACAAGTGTCCAAGGGAAAACCCAAGAAACCGTTGCATAGAAACATAGATATTGACGTCAGATAAGAGCCATAGGCCCAGCAAGTCTGCCCGACCTTACCTAACAGTATAAACTTATCTAGTTCGTAGGATAGCCTTATGCTTGTCCCATGCATTTTTAAAGTCCCCCACAGTATTTGTTGCTAATACCTCTTGAGGAAGTTTATTCCATAAATCAATCACTCTTTCTGTAAAGAAGTGCTTCCTCAAATTACTCCTGAATCTACTACCCTTTAGCTTGAGCTCATGACCCCTTGTTCTTGAATTTTCCATTTTATGTAAAATACCCACAGCCTCAGTTTTACTAAACCCTTTAATGTACTTGAAAGTTGCTATCATATCACCTCTTTCCCTTCTCTCCTCTAAGCTATACATATTTAGGTCATTGAGCATATCCTGGTAAGTTTTATTTTTTAGACCGTGTACCATTTTGGTAGCTCTCCTTTGCACAGATTCAAGTTTGTTAATATCCTTCTGAAGATATGGTCTCCAGAACTGCACACAATACTCAAGATGAGGCCTAACTAATGATCTATAAAGTGGCATAAGAACCTTACTATTTCTGCTGCAAATACCTCTACCAATACATCCAAGCATTCTGTTAGCCTTACTCGCTGCATTACTACATTGTTTACTAAGTTTTAAATCATCTGCAATAATAATTCCCAAGTCCTGTTCCTCATCTGTAACAGTCAGTAAAGTGTCATTGAGTCTGTAATTAACATTTGGATTTTTCTTTCCTAAATGTATTATTTTACACTTTGCTGTGTTAAACTTTAGATCCCAGTCGTTTGTCCAATCCTCCAATTGTTATATATCACTTCTCATTTTGTCAACCCCCCCCACCCACTGGAACATCCACTCTGTTACAAATTTTTGTATCATCTGCAAAGAGACATACTTTCCCCTGTAGCCCTTTGCTGATATTGCAGATAAATATGTTAAACAAAACAGGCCCCAGAACTGACCCCTGAGGAACACCACTAGTAACAGCCCCCTCTGCTGAATGAACTCCATTTACTAAGACACTTTGTTTTCTGTCCTTAAGCCAGCATTCCACCCAGTTCACAATTTTTGAATCTAGACCAAGTAGATACAGTTTGTGAATTAGTTTATTGTGTGGGATGGTGTCAAATGCTTTGCTGCAATCTAGATATGCTACATCAACTGCTCCACCCTTGTCTAATACTTTTGTTACATAATCAAAGAAGTCAATTAGATTAGTCTGACATGATCTCCCTGAAGTAAAACCATGCTGATTTTGGTCCTCTAAATTGTTTGTCTTTATGTAAGTCATAATTCTTTATTTAAGAGGCTTTCCATTAATTTCCCTACTACTGAAGTTAAACTAACTGGCCTGTAGTTGCCAGATTCTTCTCTATTGCCCTTTTTATGAAGAGGTATTACATTTGCTATTCTCCAATCATCTGGGACAGCTCCTGTTAATAGTGACTGATTAAACAGATCAGTTAATGGGACAGTTAGCACTGATCGAAGTTCTTTTAAAACCCTTGGATGAATATTATCATGACCCACTGCCTTTTTAACATTTATTTTTGATAATGCTAACAAAACCTCATCCTCTGTAAAAAGATTACTGTTAAGCTTGTTTCTATTTTTCGTAGCATCCCTTAAAGTAGACATTCTATCTTCACAATCTTTTGTGAAAACAGAAGTAATCATTGAGACAGTCTGCAATCTGCTTATCTCCTTCTATTATTCTACCATCAACTGATTTCAATTTTACTATTCCTACCTCATTTTTTCTTCTTTCACTGATATATCTAAAGAATGTTTTGTCCCCATGTTTTACTGACTGTGCTATCTTCTCTTCTGCATGAGCTTTAACCTTCCTAATTAACTGCTTAGTCACAACAACTATCCCCACCAGATAAAAGAAAACACGTCTGAACTGTTAACATGGTATATGTCTGGATGGGAGGAAAAAAAGAAAAGATAATGACGCTGAAAGGTTACTCCCAAGGGATGTGGTAATATGATAGATACTGATAACTAGATGTAGTTCTAGTAGATCAAATAAAAATGTACTACAAAGAACTGTTCAGGTTATACAGAAATTAAATGTTAGTTAAGTATTATATATCTACTAAGGTTGAAGAAAACTTATTTTTATACTGGAAATAAGAAGTGGCAGTATAAAGTTACATAAATTAATTTTAAATGTTATACTATTACTAAAATAGGGATCTGGTTCCCCTTCTGAGAGTGGGCCCATGAATAGACACGGTTCCAATGTCTTACTCCGAAGAGAGGAGAGACATTATCTTTTTGTTTTTTGTTTGTTTGTTATTATACTTTTTTGATTATGTTTGTTGAATCAGGGACAAGGGCATGTGGTTGAAGGAGAAGTATGGCACATATCACAGTATAGAAAGCAGATAGATCTGAGTTTTATTAACTTGTTATATGCACATGGATAATACAGGAAAGGTACTTAAGTTTATCATGCAGAACCTTAAGGGGTTACATTCTCCTATCAAAAGATCCATGGCAATGTCAGATTTAAATAAAAAGAAAGGTGATGTTCTCTTTCTTCAAGAGACACATTTTAAGAAGTCTCAGGAACCCAAATATATTGGACCCCATTATACATAACATTTTCATAGCTCATACACCTCAAAGAAATGTGGGGTGAGTATCCTCTTAAACAAAACAATCCCCTTCTAACACATCCAAACACACACAGATTTAGATGGAAGGTTTCTAGGGGTATTTGGATTACTCTATGGAAGGCCTACTACATTAATTGGCATTTACGCCCCTAACACACAGCAACTTCCATTTTTCAAGAAAACACTTTGGCGAATTATAGACATTTCCAAGGGTCTATTATTTATCGGGGGAGATTTCAATATACCGTTACACCCTGAGATAGACAGCTCAAACCCCAGTCCGCATACATCCAAAAGAACACTAAGACATCTCTGGAAATTATTGAGAGACTACAACCTATACGATGTATGGAGATTTATTAACCCTAATACAACAGACTATACCTTTTTTTCGTCTCCAAACCGAACGTATAGCAGATTAGATTATCTGTTTACAAATACATTAAAGATGCAGCAATTTCACATACAGTATGGTCAGATCACTCAGCAGTTTCTTTTACAATCCATTGGCCTAATACGCCTGTAACCCCATATATATGGAAATTAGATGACTCATTATTGACAGGGGAAGCAAGATTTGCAAAACTGCAGGTTTCCCTACAGAAATACTTTGTTTTCAACTCCACTCCAGATATTAACCCTATTATAGTCTGGGAAACTCATAAGTGTTTTATGAGGTGAATTGATAAAAAATGAGGGCACACCTTAGAAAGACAGAAAGACTGAAATACTAAATTATCACCTTTAAGTTAGCTGATTTGGAATATAAATATAAAAAGAATCCAAGTGATCAAAATATACATAAGGATTTACAGGAGGTCAGGACAGCTTTGCATGACCTACTACTGCAAGAATATAAGGCTATAACAATCAGGTTTAAACAAAAAATGTTCTATGAGGGGAATAGAGCGGGTAAGATGTTGGCAAGAGCCCTCAAAACCTTTGTCCATGAAATTAAAAAAAAAAAATATATATATATATATATATATATATATATATATATTCTACTAAATATATTGTCACTCAATTTGAAGAATATTATACTCAATTATATGATATTTCGGACTCTGAAAAGGCTAAGATATCAGTCGCAAAAATGCAGGACTATTTAAACAAGATTCCTCTTCCTACGCTAGATGAGGAGCAAGTATCAGAGGTAGAAGCCCCTATTACACACAAAGAAATTCAGCTAGCAATACATGATCGTAATACAGGTAAAAGCCCTGGGCCAGATGGCTTCACCACACAATATTATAAGAAATTTGCCCCACTTCTAATCCCACACCTCTTACAAATTTTTAACAAGGTAGATAGAAACAACCCATTTCCCCAAGTATGTTAGAAGCGCATATCACAGTTCTCCCAAAACCTGGCAAAACCCCAGACATACCCCAAAATTATAGGCCAATCTCGCTTCTGAATGTAGACGTGAAAATATTTGCAAAAATATTGGCTACAAGGATAAATAGGTTTTTGCCACAGCTAATACATGTCAACCAGGTAGGCTTTACACCACATAGAGAGGCGAGAGATAATACAATAAAAATATTAAACCTATTAGAATACACACAATCACATACAGTGCCATCCATTTTTCTAGCAATGGATGCCGAAAAGGCCTTTGATAGGCTCAGTTGGGCCTTTCTGCAAAACACTCTGAAACGATTCGGGTTTGGGGAGGGTATAATTGGCAAGATATTTACATTATACGATACACCCACTGCAAAAATTAAACTCAATGACACACTCTCAAACAGTTTTCTGATACAAAATGGCACCAGGCAGGGCTGCCCCGTCACCCTTGTTGTTTGTGCTCACCATAGAAGTCATGGCTGCAGCCATTAGACTTAACCCAGATATAAAAGGCATACTCATACAAGATACCCAATATAAACAAGCCCTATATGCAGATGACGTGCTATTGACTCTCACGTCGCCATTACAATCCCTAGAAGCATTAAACATAGAAATTGACAATTATAGTAAATATTCTAATTTTAAAATTAATCCATCCAAGTCAGAAGTTATGGGGATACATGTCCCTAAGCCGGAAATTCAGGAGATAGCGAGCAGATATAAATATAAAATACAAGCCTCATCTATAAAATACTAAGGCATTCAGATTTCACATGATCAACAAACACTTCTCCAACAAAATTATCATACAATATTAAAAGAGATCTAATTAGAATTAAACAAGTGGGAGCACAAAAATATATTGTGGCTTGGTAGAATGGACGCATTTAAAATGTCTATCTTGCCAAAAATCCTATATATATTCCAAACGGTACCTATATCACTTCCACAGTCATATCTCACTACTATGCAGAACCTGTTCAATGCATATATTTGGCAAAAGAAATTGCCCAGAATTTCGAAAAAAATTATGTATAGACCAAGAAAAAATGGAGGTCTTAGTGTACCCTGTCTACTATACTATAGGCAAGCAACTATACTAAATAGGGTGATAGACTGGTGTAAACATGGTCAAAACAAAGAATGGGTTCACCTAGAAAAACAACTAACGGGATGCTCCAATTTAGGAGGAACATGCTGGACAAACAAGAAACCTAAATAAGAACATACCTCAGCTTGTTCAGGGGACTCTAGAAATATGGGATAAACTCTCAAATAAAACAAAAGGTCTCTCATCAAACCCCTCCCCACTAACACCAATTTTAGATAATCCAGAGATTCCGATAAAGGGATTTATAGCCCCCCCAAAAAATGACCACATTTTGTCTTTAATTCCTTTTTATAAGGTTCTATCAGATGGTAGACTAAAGAGTAAAGAAGTATTGTCGGAGATTGCTCCGCAAATAACCAGGGATTGGTTCGCACCCCAACAACTCTCGCACTTTTTGCATAGTAAACACTGTAAAACTAATTTTAAGTAGACCGCTTACATTGTTTGAAAATGTGTGCTACTCTCAGATTCCCACAAAAGGGGACATGTCGACATATAAATTGTTATTAGATCACCATTCTAGATCACTACCAGCATATTGCTAAATATGGGAAAAAGCATTAAATAAGGAGATTTCACAAAAAGAGTGGAAGGTAATTTTTGTAAATATGGGTAAATCACCGTCCTCCATTAACTTTACTGAAACCAACCTAAAGCTCTTATATCGATGGTACCTCACACCGCAAAGACTCTCAAAGATATACCCTAACACTGATAGTAAATGCTGGAGGGGGTGTGGTGAGATAGGGACAATGACGCATATATGGTGGGAGTGTTCTATACTTAAGCAATATTGGGAAAAAGTCAAAGAAGAGATAGAAAAAGTCATATCTATCAAAATCCCATTAGACCCAATGATTATGCTTTTTAATTATACACCTAGACTGAAATGTAAATTAAGACTGAAGTTGTTATATATAATGACCAATGGGGCTAAACAACTGATTCCACATTTGTGGAAAGCATCTTCTATTCCTACCATGACAAACTGGAGAGAACATGTGACACAATTACTGGCCCTAGAAAAGTATAATTTTTTACAGACCCAACAAACGGAGTTTTATTATAACATCAGATTTATTTGGGAGGATTATATAGTGTCAATTAAGTGAAATAGTGTAATAGGATATTATGACATGAGTAGAGGATTTAGATTCCTCAATTGTTGATATGCAGCTGCTGTCTTTTGTAAGGCAAATTAATATGTTCTGAATTTTGTGCTGTTATGTCACTTCTTGTAACTGAATTTCTGTTCTGTTTCTTTTCAACGAATAAAGGAAAAATTTGAAGAAGAAAAAAAAAAACAACACCCTGTCTTACAAAAACAGGGTGGGCCGTGGACACATTGTGTCAAAAAAGAAATAAATTTATCAGGTAAGCATAAATTTTCTTTTCTTTTTTAAGACACAATGAGTCCATGGATCATCTTAATTACTAATGGGATTCAATACCCAAGCTAGAGTACACAGATGATACGGGAGGGACAAGACAGGGAACCTAAATGGAAGGCACCACTGCTTGAAGAACCTTTCTCCCAAAAGCGGCCTTAGCCGAAGCAAAAGTGTCAAATTTTTAGAATTTAGAAAAAGTGTGACGAGAGGACCAAGTTGCAGCCTTGCAAATCTGTTCCACAGAAGCTTCATTTTTGAATGCCCATGAGGAAGCAACAGCCCTTGTGGAATGAGCCGTAACTCTCTCGGGAGGCTGCTGTCCAGCAGTCTCAAATGCAAAACGTATGATATTCTTTAGCCAAAAAGAAAGAGAAGTTGCCGAAGCTTTCTGTCCCTTACGTTTTCCTGAAAAAAAATCACAAACAAGGAAGACGACTGACAAAAGTTCTTAGTCGCCTGCAGAAAAAACTTTAAAACCCGGGCCACATCCATATTATAAAGAAGACTTTCCTTCTGAGAAGGATTAGGACACAAGGAAGGAAGAACAATCTCCTGTTTAATGTTCCGATCAGAAACAACTTTAGGAAGGAATCCTAATTTGGTACGTAAAACTACCTTATCTAAAAGGAAAATCAGATAAGGAGACTCAAACTGGAACGCCAAGAGCTCTGATACTCTCTGAGCAGAAGAAATAGCAACTTAATATCTAAAGAATGCATGGGCTCAAATGGAGCCCCTTGAAGAACTAAATTAAGACTCCATGGAGGAGTAACTGGTTTGAACCCAGGCCTGAACCTGACCAAGGCCTGACAAAAGGATTGTACATCTGGGAGATCCGCCAGACGTTTATGTAACAAAATAGATAAGGCCGAGATTTGGCCCTTTAAGGAACTTGTTGATAATCCCTTCTCCAAACCCTCTTGGAGAAAGGATAAAATTCTAGGAATCCTAACTCTACTCCATGAGTAGCCCTTGGATTTGCACCAATAGAGATATTTACGCCAGATCTTATGGTAAATTCTTCTAGTTACAGGCTTACGAGCATGAATCATGGTCTCTATGACCGAATCAGAAAACCCCCACTTGGATAAAATTAAGCGTTCAATCTCCAAGCAGTCAGCTCAGAGATACTAGATTTGGGAGAAAGAAGGGCCCCTGAATCAGAGGGTCCTTCCTCAACGGACGTCTCCAAGGTGGTAGAGATGTCATCTCCACCAGATCTGCATACCAAATCCTGCGAGGCCAGGCCGGCGCTATGAGGATCACCGAAGCCATCTCCTGTTTGATTCGAGCAAATCACCCAAGGAAGAAGAGCAAACAGAGGAAATAGGTATGCTAGACTGAAGGTCCAAGGGACCGCCAGAGTATCCATCAATTTCCCCTGGGGGTCCCTGGACCTCGACCCGTATCTCAGGAGTTTGGCATTCTGTTGGGATGCCATGAGATCCAATTCCGGCTGACCCCACTTGAGAATCAAGCTGGAGAACACTTCTGGATGGAGTTCCCACTCCCCCGGATGAAAGGTCTGCCTGCTCAAGAAATCCGCCTCCCAATTATCCACCCCTGGGATGTGGATCGCCTACAGACAGCAAGAGTGGGTTTCTGCCCACTGGATTATTTTGGTTACTTCGGTCATTGCTAAGGAACTCCTCGTTCCTCCCTGATGATTGATGTAAGCCACAGAAGATATGTTGTCCGACTGGAACCGGATAAACCGGACCGTGGCTAACTGGGGCCAGGCCAGAAGACCATTGAAAATCGCTCTTAGTTCCAAAATGTTTATAGGAAGAACAGACATTGGACCGAGTCCAAGCTCCCTGAGCTTTTAGAGAGCCCCAGACTGCTCCCCACCCTAGAAGCCTGGCGTCTGTTGTCACAATCACCCAAGATGGTTTGCGAAAGCAAGTTCCCTGGGAGAGATGCTCCATAGACAACCACCATTGGAGAGAATCCCTTGTCTCCAGACCCAGTAGTATTCGAGGAGACAAGACCGCATAATCTCCGTTCCATTGCCTGAGTATGCTTAACTTCAGAGGTCTGAGATGGAACCGAGCAAACGGGATGATGTCCATTGCCGCTACCATCAGCCCGATTAACTCCATGCACTCTTTTCCAAATTTACCTTCCACCCGTGAGATCGTAGGAAGGACAACACCAAGTCCGTGTGAGATCTTGCTATTTGAAAGGATGGAGTCTGGACTAGGATGTCGTCCAGATATGGCGCCACTGCAATGCCGGGTGATCGAAGCACCGTCAACAGAGATCCCACAACTTTTGTGAAAATTCTGGGAGCTGTGGCAAGACCGAAATGAAGAGCCATGGACTGGAAGGGTTTGTCCAGAAAGGCAAATCTTAGGAACTTGTGATGATTCTTGTGAATGGGAACATGCAGGTACGCGTCCTTTAAATCCACTGTTGTCATAAATTGACCTTCTTGGATCAAAGGAAGAATGGAACGAATAGTTTCCATCTTGAAGGACGGTACTCTGAGAAATTTGTTTAGACTCTTGAGATCTAAAATTGGTCTAAAGGTTCCCTCTCTTTTGGGAACCACAAACAGATTGGAATAAAAACCTTGACTCTGTTCCTGTATTGGAACGGGAAAAATCATTCCCAGGTCGGAGAGGTCTCCTACACAATGTAAGAACGCCGCTCTTTTTGTCTGGTCTGCAGATAATCTTTAAAGCAGAAACCTGCCTCTGGGAGGAAAACTTTTGAACTCCAATTTGTATCCCTGGGACACAATTTCTATTGCCCAGGGATCCTGATCCAAGACTCCAAGACTGATTGGGTCTCCATGCAGGTTTGGACTGTTCCTGCTTGGAAGCGGAAGAGGAAGAATTTCCTTTGAAATTTCGAAAGGAGCAAAAATTACTCTGTCATCCTTTCTGTTTGTTTCTCTTATCCTGAGGGAGAAGATGACCATTACCTCCCGTGATATCAGACATAATTTCCGTCAGTCCAAGTCCAAACAAGGTAAGGTATAGCTAGAAGCTTAGAGACTTAGAGGACACATCTGCAGACCAAGGCTTTAACCATAAGGATCTGCGGGCTAGAATAGAGAAGCCCGAAATCCTTGCTCCCAATTTAATAACTTGAAGGGAAGCATCCATAATAAAGGAATTGGCTAGTTTAAGAATTTTTATCCTATCCTGGATTCCGTCCAAAGAAGTTTCCGTCCTGATAGCATCAGATAATACATTGAACCAATATGCTGCCGCACTGGTGATGGTAGCAATGCACAGAGCTGGTTGCCATTGCAACCCCTCGTGTACATACATCTTCTTGAGTAAACCCTCAAACTTCGTGTCCATAGGGTCCTTGAAGGCACAACTATCCTCTATGGGAATAGTAGTTCTCTTAGCTAAGGTGGAAACAGCTCCTTCCACCTTTGGAACTGTTTGACAAGCCTCTTAAATAGAGTCGGCTATGGGAAACATCTTTTTAAATATAGGAGATGAAGAAAAAGGAATACCCGGCTTCTCCTTAGCAATGATCTCAGAAGCGCGGTCTGGGACCGGAAACACGTCTGTTGAGGAAGGAACCTCGAAATATTTGTTCAGCTTACTGGACTTCCTAGGAACAACCACTACCATGGAGTCACTGTCGTCCATAGTAGATAAAACCTCCTTAAGTAACAGGCGGAGGTGTGCTAGCTTAAACCTTAAAGATACAACTTCAGTATCAGCAAGGGGGATTACGCTTTCCGAATAAGAAATTTCGCCTTCAGATGCTACTACGGATATCCTCCTCCTCAGGCTTCTGGGAGGGGATCTCCGAAATCGCAACAACTGTGAAACCTCACTTACTGATCTGATTTCCTCTTACGCTTGTCCTGCAACATTGGAAAGGAAGACAGCGCATCAGAAATTGTGGAAGACATGAGAGAAGTGATGTCTCTTAAAGTAACTCCAGCAGGAGCTAGAGATGAAGCGCAGGGCACGGCTTGTGAGGGCGGTAATATTTGGGACACTTGGGGAGACTGGTGCGGCATATATTTAACCTCTTCATTAGACTTGTGGACAACATCCGCTTTAGAGAAAGTTGGCTCAGAAAAAATCTTATCCCTATAATTTAAAGTCCTCTCAATACATGAGGAACAGAAAGGGATTGGTGGTTCCACATTGGCATCAAAGCATAAAGAGCAAGAGACATCCTGCAAGGCTTCTTGGTCCATTCTGATCACAATAACACAAATACAAATTAAAGACTTTAATTTTGTTACAAGAAAATTTTAATGCAAAAAAACATTACTGTGCCTTTAAATTTAAAAGTGAAACTTCTTTACTATCTATGAGAAAAAACGCTCTTAAAAGAATAAATATTGACACCCCTACACCATAGCAGCCCTGTTGAGGTGCCTACCTGACTCCTGTACCTGATAACCTCTTTCACTCTTAGGTCACGATCCGGACTTAACAGGGGAACGTCACAGCACAGTTACAGTACAAAATATAAACGATTTCCCTGCTCCGTTCCTAGAAACACATGTACTTAGCTAAGAATCATGCACTTCTAGGCAAGAGACTGTTCCGAGACTCTCCGTGTCTCGTTATGAGTAGCAACACCGAGGCGCAGAGAAAAGGCACGCAATCGGAAGCGCCGCCCATCGTGGGCGTTTCTAACATAATATTCTCTCCCGGTTGACATTTTGCTTTAGAAAAGCCCCCGAGAAAGTAAAAAACCACCTGAGCCATTAAGAACCGTGTCTCCCAGCCCCAGTGTCTGCTTGCTGTTGTTTTGTTTCCCTCAGACTCAGAGTACACGTGTCCCCAACAATAAAGCGCAAATCCTATTAGCCCTTATATTGTGTGTGCATAGAAGTAAAGTGCGTCCCTATTCTCTTCTGAGCGACTTAGCCCCAGAATACAAAAGTGGCACTTACCTCATATGTCTGCCAAACAGCCAGGCAGATCACCAGGTATAAGAGATCCTCTTCCTGAGTAAATATCCCTCAGGTATTCATGATTAGAGCAGCATCAATTTATGGGAGGCGCAGTGAGAATTATGTGCCACAAGTTCCCATTGCTCTAAAGCCACCACTGAAGAGACTGATATGGCCTACGGCTACACCCCAGGACAAAGCAGCACAATCTTGAACTACTTTAAAAATAATAAACTCTTGATTGAAGAATCTATACTAACACCTCCCTTTACCACTTCCTATCACTAACGTAGGCAAAGAGAATGACTGGGGTGGGAGGGAAGGGAGGAGCTATATAACAGCTTTGCTGTGGTGCTCTTTGCCGCCTCCTGCTGACCAGGAGGGGAATATCCCATTAGTAATTAAGATGATCTGTGGACTCACTGTGTCTTAAAAAGAAAGAATGATTCTGTAAAGATTATTTCTTGTGACACAAGCATAGATTTTCTATCCTTATTTTTAGCTTCTTGTCTCTCTATTTCTAATACATCCTCTTTGTAACCTTTTTGTAGAAAATGTTTTTTTTTTTTAAATGTTGGATTGTTCATTATAATCTTCTGTTCTATCACCCATGATAAAGAGAATGACCCCTAGAATTCCATTGCAAATTTCTGATTTGAAAGGCTTTTTTTCATGTGGCCGCTGCAAGGGCTGTGACTATACTAAGAGGGTGCACAAACCGTTTACATCAACAACCACTGGCAAAACATTTGAGATCAAGAGTTTTATTAGCTGTAAGACCACTAATGTTATCTATCTGCTTCAATGCAAATGTAAGATTCAATATTTAGGTCAGACCACAAGGTTTATCAAGACACGCATACTAGAACATTTAAATAAAATCAATAAAAAACATGAAGATCATGGAGTCCCTTTACATTGCAATCAATGTCATGAATATGATCATAAACATTTTCTCTGGTTGGGAATAGAAAAAGATTCCACACTTTGGAAGGGGGGGTAGTATAGAAGCTGATTTGGATAGAAAATAACTTTGGTGGAAACTTACTTTGAGAACATATGGCCATTAATAAAGACATTAGAATAGCCTTAATAATTGGCCTTAATAAAGACATTAGAATAGTGCCCTTTATCAAATAAATGAGTTATAGGAATAGTATATACATGGTATAAGTCTCGACATATAGTTGCATTTTAAAATGTAATTCTATATATAGAACTTTAGAATATGCAGTTTCACATAGTTGCACTTTAATGTAGTTTAATATAATATATTCTGTGCCCATACATTATTGAGCGACACAGTCAAATTTATACATTATTGAGAGACACAGTCAAAATTAAATTTATTGTATGTAGAATTTAACTTTTGGGTACAAACTTAATCTTATTAGATGATGAAATTTAAACACAAGCAACTTAAAGAAATAAAAGGACTTTAAATGTTTTTGGATAGCACTTTAAATATTTAGTAAAATAATATCAGTGACCGCTCCTATATCGTAATGAATAATTCTTTGTGATTTGCCCACAAAATCACGATACAGCCGGACCTGAAACGGAAGTTATTTATCAATACTACTTGACTGAGGACTGAACTTGTACTTATTGCTTTTTTGACCAGACAATTCCGCTATGACTATTTATTTTGTGTTAGAAGTAAATTAGCGGCTTAGCATAATTCTACATTTCTGACATTAGGATTTTTCTGGCCAAAATTGATTTTGTGAGGTGTATTTTATGTGAGTCCAATTTCCGGAAGCAACGGAAATTGGAACACAGACCGTTTGTATTTAAACCAGTATTGTTTGTCACAACACAGCAGTTCATATTTATTTTTATTTCCTTTTGAGAAAGACGTTTTTAACGTTGAAACACGTAGAGCTAAGCTTACGGTTAAAAGCTTTGTTCTTTTTAATTCGACACACAGTGTCTCTTGCTTTTCTTTCATGTAATTAGCAAGAGTCCATGAGCTAGTGACGTATGGGATATACATTCCTACCAGGAGGGGCAAAGTTTCCCAAACCTTAAAATGCCTATAAATACACCCCTCACCACACCCACAATTCAGTTTTACAAACTTTGCCTCCCATGGAGGTGGTGAAGTAAGTTTGTGCTAGATTCTTCGTTGATATGCGCTTCGCAGCAGGCTGAAGCCCGATTTTCCTCTCAGAGTGCAGTGAATGTCAGAGGGATGTGAAGAGAGTATTGCCTATTTGAATACAATGGTCTTCCTCTAGGGGATCTATTTCATAGGTTCTCTCTTATCGGTCGTAGAGATTTCTTCTCCTACCTCCCTTTTCAGATCAACGATATACTCTTATATACCATTACCTCTACTGATTCTCGTTTCAGTACTGGTTTGGCTATCTACTATATGTAGATGAGTGTCCTGGGGTAAGTAAGTCTTATTTTTTGTGACACTCTAAGCTATGGTTGGGCACTTTATATGTAAAGTTCTAAATATATGTCTTTAAACTTATATTTGCCATGATTCAGGATAATCAGTATTCCTTCATTCAGACTGTCAGTTTCATTATTTGGAATAATGCATATGAATAAATATTTTTTTCTTACCTTGAAAATTTTCAATTGACTATTTTTCCCTGCGGGCTGTTAGGCTCGCAGGGACAGAAAATGCTTCATTTTATTGCGTCATTCTTGGCGCGAACTTTTTTGGCGCAAAATTTTGTCATTTCCGGCGTTGTAGTTGACGCCGGAAGTTGTTTGCAGTTACGTCATTTTTTTGACGCATGTGTATTCAGACTTTTTTTGCTCCAAAAAATGTGGGCGTCGGTTTCAACGTCAAAGGATGTGGCGTCATACTTGGCGCCCAAAAATATGGGCGATGTACTTAGCGTCAATAATGTGGGCGTCATACTTGGCGCCAAAAATGTGGGCGTCATACTTGTTCCACTTTTTTCTCACATTATTTAAGTCTCACTTTTTTGTTGCTTCTGGTTGCTAGAGGCTTGTTTGTTTTGCATTTTTTCCCATTCCTGAAACTGTCATTTAAGGAATTTGATAATTTTGCTTTATATGTTGTTTTTTTCTATTACATATTGCAAGATATTCAAAACACTGTTCCTGTATCAAGAAATGTTGAGGGATTCCTGTTGACTGATATCAGTCCTACCAAAGCTAAGTTCATTTATTTTAATGTTATGAATGTTTATCTTTAGCTATGGTTTGTAATAAGTTATCATGATAAACGTTTACATGCAGAATCCATTAGTATTTATGCTTTATATATTGCTATTTTTATATCTTATGTACAAGATATACTTAGAAATTTATAAGAATATTTTTCTGATTCTATTTTAAAGGCTTTGTCTGACGTCCAGCCTTCTAATACAATTTTTAGGTCTTTTTCAAACTTCTTTTTTAGTTGATGAAGTTTCAAATGACCAACAACATAATGAATTATCCTTCTCTGATGGTGCTTTTTTTCTCATTCAGAATTTTTCTTCATCAGATATTGACACTAACAAATCTACTTTTTTATTCTTTAATAGAGTACATTTGTTCCTTGTTCAAAAGGTGTTGATTATTTTGGATATTGAAATATCTAGTTCTTTTGATTTTAAAGACTAGCTAACATTTAAATTCTGCTTATTTATTTTCTGTGGTTTCTTCAGAGGTTTTTTTCCAGTTCCTGATACTAGGGAATGGAATAGGCTGAGAATTTTCTTTTAGTCCTTCTTTAAGGTTTTTAAATTGTATTCTTTGCCGCAGTTAGTTTTCAGTTTTTAGGAAAGATTCCCTAAGTTAATGGGGCTCTCTCTACTCCTGCTAAATATACTATAATTCTTATAGCAAATAGTATTTATTTATTTTTTGTCCTTCAGGTGGTCGTATCTTATTTAAGGAAAATTATTTTCAGGTACTTTTCTTAGACCTGTCATTTATTTGGCTGATGTTGCAATTGCTGCATCTTTCTGGTGGAGATCAAGTATCGGATTATGATTTGTTTAGCATTGTTAAAAGGACAAAATCTTCTACTTTTTTGAAGTTCAGACTAAGTGCTATTGCATTGTCTTGTTATCTTGCATTTGTTGATTATGCAAGTCCAGTGTGTTGTCTGATCCTTTAACTTGATTAACATGCTAATAATTTAATTTGTGTTGTCATTTTATTAAATATTTTCGCAAATGAGGTTTAATCTATGTCTTTAGCTATTTTAGCTAGAAGAACTTTGTGATTTCAATCTTGGAATGCTAAAATCCATATTTCTTTTTTTCCAAGATAAATCAATTATTTGGTTCATAATTGGATTCAATTCTTTAACTGTTACTCTGGGCTTCAAGATTGAGTTCTAAGACTAAAACTTTAAGCTTATATTAGTTTTCTGTTCTTACTAAGGAATGGAATCCTGAATTCTTCCCCAAGTAACATGTTTTTAATTGGAAGTTTTTTTCTTCATTCAATTAAGCCTTTTAAAAGTTCAAAGTCAGCTCCCCAAATTTGCATGTAGGTGTGGTTCTTATTCCAGCTTGGCTGGTAAGGGGCAGGTTAAGACTTTTTTGAAATTCGTTTGGTTCTATTCGGTCCAAACTTCTTAGACTTTGGGTACAGAAAAGGTTTCAGAGTAAAACCGTCTGTGAGAAGTCTTTTTTCTCTATCGTATTCCAGCTATTCCAGTAAGACTAACACTTTCCTGAAGTGTGTTTCAGACCTATATGTTTTGGGTACTGGTTAAGTGCGGTTGGTCACCCGTTGGGGCTCAAGCGCTGCTCAGACCTGGAGTTTTCTGGGGTATTTATTCCAGTTTCATTTTAGGAACTGGGTTTTGGGGTTTTATTCAAGACTATTCATTGTTCCAAAGATAGAAAATCTTTTGAACTGTCATATAAGTGTACCATCTTTTAGAATGGTGTTTATATGGTCTATTCTGCCTTTTTGGTCAGTGATGGCATTATTTGTTTACAATAGATACAATAGATGCATATCTTCATTTTCTGTTTTCATTCAGATTATTTTTATTTTCTGAGATTCTCTTTTTTTGACAAGCATTACCAATTTGTTGCTTTTCCTTCTGGTCTAGCGACAGCTCTAAGAATCTTTTCAAGGTTCTCAGTGTTCCTTATTTGGACGGTATCATGGTACTGGCTCAGTCTTTTCGTTCTGCGGAATCTCATACGATTCAACTTTGTTGTTTCTTCAAGACATGGTTAGAGGATCTTTTTATCAAAAGCTCCTTGATTTCTCACACAAGGGTCACATTTTTTAGGTTTCCAGATAGATTGTGTCACTGTCTTTGTCTAACAGACAAGTGACAAGTTTATTGGGTTCCGTTTGTCGAAACCTTCAGTCTCTATTATTTCCTTCAAGTTGCTATATATGCATGGAAGTTTTAGGTTTCATGGCTGCAGCATTGGATTAGATTCCCTTTGCTCATTTCATAGGAAACCTTTCCAGTTTTTTTATGCTGAATAATGGTGCAAGGATTCTAGGATATCACTTTTTATATCTTTGAATCCTAATGTTTAACTATCTTTGATTCGGTGGTTAAGATCACCATCATTTAGTTCTACAGGTCTCTTCGGTTCTTTCAACCTGGACCATGATCTCTACAGAAGCGAGTCTTTTAGGTTGGGAGGCTGTCTGAGGATTTCTGTATGCACAAGGGGTTTGGAAATCTCAGGAGGTGAGATTGCCATTTGATATTTTGGAACTCCGTGCATTCTCAGAGTTCTTCAGTTTGGTTTCTTTTTGAAGAAGAGACGTTTTTTTCAGACAGACAATGTCACAACTGTGGCGTATGCCAATCATCAGGGTGGGACTATCAGTCTTTAGGCTGTGACAGAAGTATCTCAGATATTTGCCTGGGCTAAATCCAGCTCCTATCTAATTTCTGTGTTCTTTTTCAAAGGTATAAACAATTGGGAAGCGGATTATCTCTGTTAATCAAGCTTTACATCCGGGAGAATGGTCTCTTTACCCAGATATGTTTTTCAATTTTTCAGATGTGAGGGCTTCAAGAAATAGATCTGATGGCATCTCATCTAAACAAGGAACTTCCCAGGGGCCTATTCAGGTCCTGGGATCCTCAGGCGGAAGTAGTGTATGCATTAACACTTCCTTGGAATTATCAATCTGCCTATATTTTTTCATCTCTGGTTCTTCTTTTTAGAGTGATTTTCTAAATCATCAGAGACCAATCTTTGGTGTGGCTGGTGGCTCCAGCATGGCCACACAGGTTTTGGTATATGGTTCTTGTTCGGATGTTCAGTTGCCAATCTTGGTTACTTCCATTAAGGCCAGACCTTATATCAACATTCGTTTTTTTCATCAGGAATTCAAATTATTAATTTGATGGTATGAAAATTTAACGCTTGGTACTTAGTCATAGAATGATGATTAATACTATGTTGCAGGCTCGTCATTTAAGCCAATTTCTCCTCCTTGGAGTCTTATTTTGGTTCTGAAGGCTTTACAGGCTCTTCTGTTTGAGCATATGCTTTCTTTGGACATTAATTACTTTCATGGAAAGTATTGTTCTTTTTTGTCATCTCTTCAGCTAGAACATTTTTTTGAATTATCTGTTCTTTCTTGTCAATCTCCTTTTTCTGATTTTTCATCAGGATAAGGTGGTTTTTGCTGTCCTCATTTCAATTTTTACCTAAAGTTGTGAATTCTAACAACATTAGTAGAGGAATTATTGTCCCTTCCTTGTGTCCTAATCCTAAGAATTCTTTGGTGAGATTCTTACATTCTTTGGATGTGGTAAGAGTTTTGAAATATTATGTTGAAGCTACTCAGATTTCAGACAGACTTCTAGTCTATTTGTTATCTTTTCTGGTTTTAGAAAAGGTCAGAAGGCTTCTGCCTTTTCTTTGGCATCTTGGTTAAAGCTTTTGATTCATCATGCTTATTTGGAGTCGGGTTAATCCCCGCCTCTGAGGATTACGGCTCATTCTACTAGGTCAGTTTCTACTTCCTGGACTTTTAAGAATAAAGCTTCTGTTGATCAGATTTGCAAAGCAATGACTTGGTCTTCTTTGCATACTTTTACTAAATTCTACCATTTTGATGTTTTCTCTTCTTCAGAAGCAGTTTTTGGTAGAATAGTACTTCAGGCAGCTGTTTCAGTTTGATTCTTCTGCCTATATTTCAGTTTTTCTCATTATAAAAATTGAAACTTTTGATTTGGGTAGTGGATTAATTTTTTCAGCGGAATTGGCTGTCTTTATTTTATCCCTCCCTCTCTAGTGACTCTTGCGTGGAAGTTCCACATCTTGGGTATCTGCTATCCCATACGTCACTAGCTCATGGACTCTTGCTAATTACATGAAAGAAAACATAATTTATGTAAGAACTTACCTGATAAATTCATTTCTTTCATATTAGCAAGAGTCCATGAGGCCCACCCTTTTTGTGGTGGTTATGATTTTTTTGTATAAAGCACAATTATTCCAATTCCTTATTTTTTATGCTTTCGCTCCTTTCTTATCACCCCACTTCTTGGCTATTCGTTAAACTGAATTGTGGGTGTGGTGAGGGGTGTATTTATAGGCATTTTAAGGTTTGGGAAACTTTGCCCCTCCTGGTAGGAATGTATATCCCGTACATCACTAGCTAATGGACTCTTGCTAATATGAAAGAAATGAATTTATCAGGTAAGTTCTTACATAAATTATGTTTTTTCTGTTGCTGTGACATCACTGGAAATCGGATTTATATGGAGTGAGTTACTATTTGTTTTAATACTAAGTGGCTTACTATATCTTCATTGGAGTTTTCCTTTTCTCCTAGTTTGGTTGAAATATACATAACAAGAGGCTCTGTTCCAGATGTGCTGATAATACAACTTTATGGAGTGAGTATATTGCACATATACATTTTGGCTTTAATACACACATCAAGGCCTTCTCCTTTATTTGGTAGAGAGATCTACATTATTGAAGTAATTCCTTCGAGACCTGTGCCATCTGTATTTTATCAAGGATTTGTATTTTTCAGTCTTTTGGGAGAGACTGCAAGAAGGGAGCGGTCTAACTTTAGGGAGAGTATTGTTTCTTTGTCATGTTTTTTGCATTAAGATCTAACACAATCTGTACATTTCTTTCAGTATACATTCTCAATACAAGACACAACCAGGTAGCGAGCATCTTACAAACTGTTTGTGATCTCTGCAGCTCTCCACACCGGTGCCATGATGGAATTCTGAAAGCCATTAGCAGCCTGTCCTTTATTCTGGGGGCTGCTCTTGGGAGAAAACTAGACAAAGAAAATAAGGAATTCAAATATTAGAAGTGTAGTACAGAGGTGAGAGAGTGTAGGGACATTATACACTTGTTTTGTATATGATCTATTTATATAGCCCGTAAAGTTTTTATATCAATTAAAACAATAATAGTTTTGCTTACTTTTAAATAACATTGCTCTGATTTTCAGTCTCCTAACCAAGTCCCAAAGTTTTAGAAGAATACTGAGATATACCTACTCCAGCTTGCTCCTGTTTGTGTAAAGGGTCTTTTTATAGACAAAGGAAGGGGGGTCTGCTATTTCCCACTTGCAGTGGGTGTTCCAGTAACTTTTAAACAGAGCTAAACTGGAAGCTTCTAAGTACTTTTTTTTACCGGTTTTACACTGTATTTTTATATCAGTACCTGTGCATAATTGCATATTATTCATTATAGTAGTGTCTATTATATGCAGTTATATTAAAATTGGTGTATACTGTCCCTTTAAAGGGACAGTCTACTCCGGAATAGTTATTGTTTAAAAGATAGCTAATCCCTTTATTACCCATTCTCCAGTTTTGCATAACCAGCACAGTTATAACAATACACTTTTCACCTCTGTGATTACCTTGTATCTCAGCAGACTTCCCCTTATTTCAGTTCTTTTGACAGACTTGCATTTTAGTGCTGACTCAAACAACTCCATGGGAATGAGCACAATGTTACCTATATGGCACACAGGAACTAGCACTTACCAATTTCAAAGCTACTTCAACTTTCAATGCCCCTGTATCATGTGACACCCATGAGCCAATCACTAAAATGCTGTGAACTCTTGCACATGCTCAGTAGGAGCCGGTGCCTCAGCAGGTGTGTATATAAAAAGACTGCTTATTTGATAATGGAAGTTTTTTTAAACTGCATGCTCTATCTGAATCATGAAAGTTTAACCTTGACTTTACTGTCCCTTTAAAACGCATCTCTCATTGAAATTTAACCACCTCTGTCATTTCAGGATGAAAAAAATATCCCTCGTCCAGAAAATTCCAGTCAGTGACCATTTTATTTTTTGAAACAAGTTTTTTGAAAATTGAATTCTCCATATGAATCATGAAAGTTTAAAATTCGCCACTAAGCAATGCGCATAACTCAGGTGATACGAAGGGAATAACAAGGAGTGACGCACAGCAGCTATGTACGAATATTAATGTGATGGTAAAGTTCCCAAGTCTCATAATCAGATCCGGAATAGTAACAATATTACAGACAGACTATTTTATTCATTCTAATAAAGATGGGCTATAACTTACTTTTTAATATAGCGATAAAATTCTAATACCCAAGCGGTTCGGATAAATAAATGTCTAAGTGCCATACGGCTAGAGTGCCGAAAAGTCAAAATCTTCAGCTCACAAAAAAAAAGGAATAAAAATAAATAAATAAAAAATACTTTTGAGATCGACTTCCGGTGGGCGGAGCTAGCGACTGGCAGCAGGGAGTGAGAGCTCCGTGATCCTGGGGCTACAAACTCCCTTCTTTTCGCAGCCAGTCGCCCTCCCACACATCAGCCTTGTGGGGTAAGAAAGCACAATTGCACAACGCTGCGCGAAGAAACAGAAAATGCCGGGCGCCATATTGGACTGAGCCCACATACATCAGGCCACGCACCGGAGCTAACTAGCGGGCCGGGAGCACACAAACCCAAGTTCCCCTAATACCGGAGGTGCATTGAGGACTAAGCAACGGCCGCAGCCGAGGAAACAACACAGAATCCCACAAGACTGCACTGCTCCGGAGCGGACTTCTGCCACACGCACCTTAATACTCTACAAACAGAAGAGCTCTTACTGCTCACAGATTGATACCTTGGAGGGGCTCTGGCAAGTGGAAAAGGGCCCTGCAGCATAGAGTCGTATTCCCAGGGGAAGCCAAGGGACGGTGAAACACTCAAGGTACTGGGAATACAGGCTCACACTACGGGGAAGGTCCCAACTGACACCATAGGCTGGGTAAAAATATCATAATCCCACAGACTGTTTGACTTTTTATTTAATCATTACAAACTTGCTCACACCACTTAAGCCTTAAATTCTGAGTACCACAATACTTGAATCATTTGTACATCATAAAAAACCTGCAACATAACCTCTCCAGGCCCTGCTGATGTGACTTCATCAAGCTTTAAGAAGCTGTGAATTTGCTGCGTGATTTAAACTGGGTCCTGATTGCAAGTATCTTCCACATTCCTCCTGTGTTCCCTCAATTTTTTTAATCAACAGTGACACCTAGTGGCATGATTTCTTTACACCCTATTTCTATCTGAACTGTACTGCTGCATTGCCAGAGTCACCTGCATCTCACATGAAGGTTGATAAGTACTTCAAACCCCTTACCAGCACACTAGAGGGCAAGATGACATCCAAATCAAAGCAAACTGACAGGAGGCAACGACATGCCACAGAAACACAGATTGAAAACCCCCCTTCGCCAAGTTCCGCTCATCTGGCAATTAATGATTCAGCAAATCTCCTGCAGGAGTTGAAATCTTTCTTTCTGCCTAAAATGGAATCTCTGCAAGCAGGTATGGACACTTTAACTAGTGAAGTGCGCCAATTTTCAACGAGAATGAATCAGGCGGAACAGAGGATTTCAGACATGGAAGATCGTCAGAATAATACCTCCACCTCTCTCAGACAACTGCTACGCCAGAATAAGGCGCTTCAGGAGAAGGTTGACGACCTTGAGAATCGCAGTAGGCGAAATAACCTACGTATAATAGGGACCCCAGAAAGCATTAAAAACAAAGACTTATTGGAGTTCACAGCCCTCACATTCCCTAAGATCTTAGGCATAGATCCAGACCGTCTCCCACTAGATGTGGAAAGAGCCCACCGCATTGGTCCAGACACAGGTCTTTCTACCACCACAGCTGCTAGACCACGTCAGGTTATATTTAAATGCCTGAACTACCAAGAAAAACTGGCACTGTTAAGGGCTTACAGATCTCATGATGGGGAAATTCTCTTTGAGGGGAAAAAACTTCTGCTATTCCAGGATTTTTCGGCAGAGGTTACTAAACTTCGTAAAGAGTTTGCCCCCTACTGTTCACAGCTATATGAGGAGGGCAGACAGGTGGCGCTCCTATATCCGGCCAAACTCAGATTACAGACCCCAAGAGGTGCTAGATTCTTTTGCTCTCCTAAGGAACTGAAAGCCTTCTTAGACGCTGAAAAAACTGCAACCTGACCAAAAGAATGGATCATGTTTCACACCACAGAATGCCTAAGGGTTGCGGTCGGCGGATGGATTGGCTGCAAACAGACAACTGGACCACAGACGAACTCCCTGCCTGACTATCCCTTATTTACAAAGCCAGTAAGTTTCCTTTCACAATACTCCTCACTCCAAGTACCAATAGCAATACTTCTGCACCTCTGTACCCTTCCTCCCCCGACAACAGACAAATCAAGGTTGGACTCATTGCCCTTTGTGACCCCTTTCACTCCCATCTTAGATCATGCTCGATACCAACATTCCCTCATTGACCTCATACATGGCTATAAACCTTAATGTAGTCTCTTGGAATGTGGGAGGAATAACCTCCCCGGCCAAGAGGAGCAGAATTATACAATACCTTAACTCCATACACGCGGACATAGCTTTGCTGCAAGAGAAACACCTCACTGCTGAGGAGCATGAGAAACTTAAAATCCGGTGGGTGGGGCACATCCTCTACTCACCTTCGGGGGGAAGGAAATGTGGGGTGGCAATCTTAGTAAGGAAAAATCTACCTATAACCTTCTCTAATACAAAAATAGATGACAGGGGACGTTACATTTTTACCACCATACACTCCAAGGACTACAAATTTCAGATATGTAATGTGTACGGGCCCAATCACTCTGACGCGAAGTTCTGGGCATCTATGCAGTCACTCATTGCCCAACACTCAGACTCTCCTGTCATAGTAGGGGGAGACTTTAATATGGCGCAAGCGTGCCCATTAGACAGATTCTATGACCAAACTTGCTCCTCCTCAAGGCAAAAGCTACACCCCAAACACAAACAAGAAACACAGATCATATCAGCATTTAGAGAAGGGTTGGGACTACTCGATCTTTGGAGACTACAACACGCTGACCACAAAGACTATACTTGTGTCTCGAAAACACACCACACTTTCTCACGCATTGACTACTTCCTCACATCCCCCCAACTCACTCCTAACATACTGAACACCTCCATTCTCCCAATCACAATCTCAGATCATGCTCCTATAAAATTAACACTGCAACCCCTTAAAACATCCCCTTCTAAAAAGACCTGGAAGTTTCCCTCATATCTATACACCAACGCAGAATTTCGACAACAACTGAAGGCCTTCTGGCTGGAATACACCTTTGACAATGACAGCCATAGAACTAACACCGACCTATTTTGGCACGCATCCAAAACAGTCATTAGAGGCAGAATCACCGCCTACACAGCACATCATTCTAAGACGCAGAAGAGAACCGCTACACAACTCCTCTCTAACTTGACTTCTGCCTACAACACCTACTTAACTAACTCCACAGCACAGAACCGCCAGAAATACTATGATGCCAAACAAGACCGGGACTCACACCTACAAATCTTAGACCATATATTTAACATACACAGACAAGGCAGGTTCTATCGGCTCGGTAACAAGGCGGGAAGACTTTTAGCAAATCTGGTTAAAATCCATACACCTAAATCTTTCATATCTGCAATTAAATCAGGGACACACCTTAAGACTGATACAAGAGACATAATGAGAGAGTTCATAACCTATTACAAAACATTATACACTAGTCAGACCATTGCAGAAACAGACAAACACGCGTTCTGGAACAACTTACTACTACCTCAACTGTCAGAATCCCAGAGAGAGAGTTTGAACTCCCCCATACAGGTGCAGGAAGTGCTGAGAGCCATTGGCAGCTCAAAAATAGGGAAAGCCGCAGGCCCAGACTTTCTCCCTATTGAGTACTATAAGATTCTAAGCACTGACATAGCCCCAACGCTAGCTTCCACTTACACCAACTACCTACTTGGGACCTCTACCCCAGATACGAGATTCACTGAAGCCAACATATGTATTCTCCAAAAGCCGAATAAAGATCACACGCTGCCCTCCTCATATAGACCAATCTCGCTGCTCAACAGCGACTATAAGTTATATACTAAGATTCTGGCGGACAGGCTAGCTGAGATACTGCCGGATCTGATTCATCCGGATCAGACGGGCTTTATTAAAAGACGAACCTCAGTGATCAACATTAGAAAAACACTGGCAGTCATATCTCACTACAATAACACACACTACTCAGAACACCAGAAACCCAATGAAGACGCATGCCTATTCGCCATCGACGCTGAAAAAGCGTTCGATCGAATAGAGTGGGACCACCTGTATACCTCCCTAGACAGATTTGGCATCTCAGGGAATTTTCTCAATGCACTCCACCAACTCTATGCTTCACCCTCAGCCTCCATTATTATCAATGGTCAGGTGTCTCCCTCATTCCTATTGGAAAGGGGAACCAGGCAGGGATGCCCCCTTTCCCCGCTGCTTTTCAACTTGGCAATGGAACCACTCGCATGTTACATCTGCCAACATAGTGAAGGTCTCAAAATTCATAAACAGACAGTACATCTATCTTTATACGCCGACGACCTGCTTCTGTATGTCTCTAATCCACACATTAATATACCCAAACTTCTAGGTATCTTAGACAAATTCGATCTCTGGTTACAAAATCAACTTAGATAAATCCGAACTTACATGGTTACGAAACACAAAGAAAACACAACTGCAAGACACAGGTCTAAAGGTGACATCTGGCACTTTCACATACTTGGGGATACAGCTACACACTGACATGAACAGGTTGTACCACCTAAATATAAGCAGAACTCTAACCCTTATTAAAAACCAGCTAGCAGGCTGGAGAAACCTACCACTATCTCTTACGGGGCAAATTCATCTTTTGAAAATGATTATCTTACCAAAGCTACTTTACCCCCTCCAAATGCTCCCTCTGTTGCTGACTAAGCGTGACTTAAATACCTTGACAACTATGTTTGGTAACTTCGTTTGGCAACATAAGAAACCAAGAATTAACAGACTCCACCTCGCAATGTCAGTTGACTCTGGTGGACTCAGTCTTCCCAATCTTAGGTGGTACAACTGGGCATCGCTGGCAAAAATAGTCGTAGGGTGGCTAACGCAATCTGATTATTTTTCACCTCCCGTAGAGAAGGAACTCCTAGCACCTATACATCCGGCTTTCTTGCCACATACCTCTCTAGCTTCACTTCCCCCACACGTAAAACACAACGTACTATTCAGGGACACCTTGAGAGCCTGGACCAAACTTTGCAAAACATGGGGGATGGAGTTCACATTTAGCAAATATTTACCGCTTCAAGGGAATCCTAATTTCCTCCCAGGATACACCACCACTGCCTTTAAACATTGGGCACGCCAGGGACTGACCATGATAGCACAACTGATTAATCCTACGACACAACAGACACTCCCCTTCACCGACCTTCAAACACAATACAACCTTCCGGCTACGCACAGATATGCCTATCTTCAGAGTAGACATTACACACAAACTCTCCTGACTGAGGGACTGACCTCACTAACCACTAACAAAATTGTCGCTCTATGTAACTTGGCTTCCCAGGGAAACCACTCAATCTCCCCCATCTATAGGGCAATAGTCGCACACCATGAAACGCAAACACTGCAGGGCATCATCACTAAGTGGCAGGGACAAAGGGTGCCTGAGGTCACAACGGATCACATTTTGGGTAGTATAGCTACAGTCAGACAAACCACTCTGTCCGCAAGTTTGAGAGAAACACAAATAAAATTCTTGCACCACGCATACATAACACCGGCAATCAGAGCTAAATGGGTAAAAGATGCGGCGGGTGACTGCCCCAAATGCTCAATGTCTTCCCCAGATTGGACTCATCTAGTTTGGGACTGCCCTAAGCTACAGCGGTTTTGGGGTAAGGTTAGATTTTGGCTGTCTAAAATACTCACAGCTAATATAACTTTAAATGCAGCAGTCATATTTTTCCTTCAAGACATCCCACTACCACTAAAACTCAGAAAATTCTCCAACATGGTGGTGCTGGTAGCTAGGAAATTAATCCTTTCAAAAAAACATAATTTATGCTTACCTGATAAATTCCTTTCTCCTGTAGTGTAGTCAGTCCACGGGTCATCCATTACTTATGGGATTATATCTCCTCCCTAACAGGAAGTGCAAGAGGATCACCCAAGCAGAGCTGCTATATAGCTCCTCCCCTCTACGTCATACCCAGTCATTCGACCGAAACCAAACGAGAAAGGAGAAACTATAGGGTGCAGTGGTGACTGGAGTTTAATTTAAAATTTAGACCTGCCGTAAAAAAACAGGGCGGGCAGTGGACTGACTACACTACAGGAGAAAGGAATTTATCAGGTAAGCATAAATTATGTTTTCTCCTGTTAAGTGTAGTCAGTCCACGGGTCATCCATTACTTATGGGATACCAATACCAAAGCTAAAAGTACACGGATGACGGGAGGGACAGGCAGGATCTTTACACGGAAGGAACCACTGCCTGTAGAACCTTTCTCCCAAAAACAGCCTCCGAAGAAGCAAAAGTGTCAAATTTGTAAAATTTTGAAAAAGTGTGAAGTGAAGACCAAGTTGCAGCCTTGCAAATCTGTTCAACAGAGGCCTCGTTCTTAAAGGCCCAAGTGGAAGCCACAGCTCTAGTAGAATGAGCTGTAATCCTTTCAGGAGGCTGCTGTCCAGCAGTCTCATAGGCTAAACGTATTATGCTACGAAGCCAAAAAGAGAGAGAGGTAGCCGAAGCTTTTTGACCTCTCCTCTGTCCAGAATAAACGACAAACAGGGAAGAAGTTTGACGAAAATCCTTGGTTGCCTGCAAATAAAATTTCAGGGCACGGACGACGTCCAGATTGTGCAGAAGTCGTTCCTTCTTTGAAGAAGGGTTAGGGCACAATGATGGAACAACAATCTCTTGATTGATATTCTTGTTAGTGACTACCTTAGGTAAGAACCCAGGTTTAGTACGCAGAACTACCTTGTCTGAATGAAAAATCAGATAAGGAGAATCACAATGTAAGGCCGATAACTCAGAGACTCTTCGAGCCGAGGAAATAGCCATTAAAAACAGAACTTTCCAAGATAACAGCTTGATATCAATAGAATGAAGGGGTTCAAACGGAACACCTTGCAGAACGTTAAGAACAAAGTTTAAGCTCCACAGCGGAGCAACAGTCTTAAACACAGGCTTAATCCTAGCCAAAGCCTGACAAAAAGCCTGAACGTCTGGAACTTCTGACAGACGTTTGTGTAAAAGGATAGACAGAGCTGAGATCTGTCCCTTTAACGAACTAGCAGATAAACCCTTTTCTAAACCTTCTTGTAGAAAAGACAATATCCTAGGAATCCTAACCTTACTCCATGAGTAACTCTTGGATTCGCACCAATATAAGTATTTACGCCATATTTTATGGTAAATTTTCCTGGTAACAGGTTTCCTAGCCTGTATTAAGGTATCAATCACTGACTCTGAGAATCCCCGCTTTGATAGAATCAAGCGTTCAATCTCCATGCAGTCAGCCTCAGAGAAATTAGATTTGGATGTTTGAAAGGACCCTGAATCAGAAGGTCCTGTCTCAGAGGCAGAGACCATGGTGGACAGGACGACATGTCCACTAGATCTGCATACCAGGTCCTGCGTGGCCACGCAGGCGCTATTAGAATCATCGATGCTCTCTCCTGTTTGATCCTGGCAATCAATCGAGGAAGCATCGGGAAGGGTGGAAACACATAAGCCATGTTGAAGACCCAAGGTGCTGTCAGAGCATCTATCAGTACCGCTCCCGGGTCCCTGGACCTGGATCCGTAACAAGGAAGCTTGGCGTTCTGGCGAGACGCCATGAGATCCAGATCTGGTTTGCCCCAATGATGAAGCAGTTGGGCAAACACCTCCGGATGAAGTTCCCACTCCCCCGGATGAAAAGTCTGGCGACTTAGGAAATCCGCCTCCCAGTTCTTCACGCCTGGGATGTGGATCGCTGACAGGTGGCAAGAGTGAGACTCTGCCCAGCGAATTATCTTTGAGACTTCCATCATCGCTAGGGAACTCCTTGTCCCTCCCTGATGGTTGATGTAAGCCACAATCGTGACGTTGTCCGACTGAAACCTGATGAACCCCAGAGTTGCTAACTGAGGCCAAGCCAGAAGAGCATTGAAAACTGCTCTTAATTCCAGAATGTTTATTGGAAGGAGTCTCTCCTCCTGAGTCCATGATCCCTGAGCCTTCATGGAATTCCAGACTGCGCCCCAACCTAGCAGGCTGGCGTCTGTTGTTACAATCGTCCAATCTGGCCTGCGGAAGGGCATCCCCCTGGACAGATGTGGCCGAGAAAGCCACCATAGAAGAGAATCTCTGGTCTCTTGATCCAGATTTAGCATAGGGGACAAATCTGAGTAATCCCCATTCCACTGACTTAGCATGCACAATTGCAGCGGTCTGAGATGCAGGCGTGCAAAAGGTACTATGTCCATTGCCGCTACCATTAAGCCGATTACCTCCATGCATTGAGCCACTGACGGGTGTTGAATGGAATGAAGGACACGGCAAGCATTTAGAAGTTTTGATAACCTGTCCTCTGTCAGGTAAATTTTCATTTCTACAGAATCTATAAGAGTCCCTAAGAAGGGAACTCTTGTGAGTGGCAATAGAGAACTCTTTTCTACGTTCACCTTCCACCCATGCGACCTTAGAAATGCCAGAACTAACTCTGTATGAGACTTGGCAGTTTGGAAACTTGACGCTTGTATCAGAATGTCGTCTAGGTACGGAGCCACCGCTATTCCTCGCGGTCTTAGTACCGCCAGAAGAGAGCCCAGAACCTTTATAAAGATTCTTGGAGCTGTAGCTAACCCGAAGGGAAGAGCTACAAACTGGTAATGCCTGTTTAGGAAGGCAAACCTTAGATACCGGTAATGATCCTTGTGAATCGGTATGTGAAGGTAGGCATCCTTTAAATCCACTGTGGTCATGTACTGACCCTCTTGGATCATAGGTAAGATGGTCCGAATAGTTTCCATTTTGAACGATGGAACTCTTAGGAATTTGTTTAGGATCTTTAAGTCCAAGATTGGTCTGAAGGTTCCCTCTTTTTTGGGAACCACAAACAGATTTGAGTAAAACCCTTGCCCGTGTTCCGACCGCGGAACTGGGTGGATCACTCCCATTAGTAAGAGGTCTTGTACACAGCGTAGAAACGCCTCTTTCTTTATCTGGTTTGCTGACAACCTTGAAAGATGAAATCTCCCTTTTGGAGGAGAAGCTTTGAAGTCCAGAAGATATCCCTGAGATATGATCTCTAACGCCCAGGGATCCTGGACATCTCTTGCCCAAGCCTGGGCGAAGAGAGAAAGTCTGCCCCCCACTAGATCCGTTTCCGGATCGGGGGCCCTCACTTCATGCTGTCTTAGGGGCAGCAGCAGGTTTTCTGGCCTGCTTGCCCTTGTTCCAGGACTGGTTAGGCTTCCAGCCCTGTCTGTAGCGAGCAACAGTTCCTTCCTGTCTTGGAGCGGAGGAAGTTGATGCTGCTCCTGCCTTGAAGTTACGAAAGGCACGAAAATTAGACTGTTTAGCCCTTGGTTTGGCCCTGTCTTGAGGCAGGGCATGGCCCTTACCTCCAGTAATGTCAGCGATAATTTCTTTCAAACCGGGCCCGAATAATGTCTGCCCTTTGAAAGGAATGTTAAGCAATTTAGATTTAGAAGTCACATCAGCTGACCAGGATTTAAGCCACATCGCTCTACGCGCTTGAATGGCGAATCCGGAGTTCTTAGCCGTAAGTTTAGTTAAGTGTACTACGGCATCAGAAATAAATGAATTAGCTAGCTTAAGGACTTTAAGCTTGTCTATAATCTCATCCAATGGAGCTGTGCTAAGGGTCTCTTCCAGAGACTCAAACCAGAATGCCGCCGCAGCCGTGACAGGCGCAATGCATGCAAGGGGTTGTAATATAAAACCTTGCTGAACAAACATTTTCTTAAGGTAACCCTCTAACTTTTTATCCATTGGATATGAAAAAGCACAGCTATACTCCACCGGGATAGTGGTGCGCTTAGCCAGAGTAGAAACTGCTCCCTCCACCTTAGGGACCGTCTGCCATAAGTCCCGTGTGGTGGCGTCTATTGGAAACATTTTTCTAAATATAGGAGGGGGTGAAAAAGGCACACCGGGTCTATCCCACTCCTTGTTAACAATTTCTGTAAGCCTTTTAGGTATAGGAAAAACGTCAGTACACGCCGGTACCGCAAAATATTTATCCAGCCTACATACTTTCTCTGGAATTGCAACCGTGTTACAATCATTCAGAGCCGCTAATACCTCCCCTAGTAATACACGGAGGTTCTCAAGCTTAAATTTAAAATTTGAAATGTCTGAGTCCAGTTTACTTGGATCAGATCCGTCACCCACAGAATGAAGCTCTCCGTCCTCATGTTCTGCAAATTGTGACGCAGTATCAGACATGGCTCTATTATTATCAGCGCACTCTGTTCTTACCCCAGAGTGATCGCGTTTACCCCTAAATTCTGGAAATTTAGATAGTACTTAAGTCATAACATTAGCCATGTCTTGCAAAGTGATTTGTATGGGCCGCCCTGATGTACTTGGCGCCACAATATCACGCACCTCCTGAGCGGGAGGCGAAGGTACTGACACGTGAGGAGAGTTAGTCGGCATAACTTCCCCCTCGTTGTCTGGTGATAATTTCTTTACATGTACAGATTGGCTTTTATTTAAAGTAGCATCAATGCAATTAGTACACAAATTTCTATTGGGCTCCACATTGGCCTTTAAACATAGTGAACAAAGAGATTCATCTGTGTCAGACATGTTTAAACAAACTAGCAATGAGACTAGCAAGCTTGGAAATACTTTTCTAAATAAATTTTCAAGCAATATAAAAAACGCTACTGTGCCTTTAAGAAGCACAAAAAACTGTCACAGTTGAAATAACAATGAACCAAAATAGTTATAGCAACCAATTTTTCACAGTAAATGTATTAAGTTAGCAAAGGATTGCACCCACCAGCAAATGGATGATTAACTCCTTAATACCCAAAAAAACGGATAACAATTTAATATTAACGTTTTTATCACAGTCAAAACACACTATCACAGGTCTGCTGTGAGTGATTACCTCCCTCAAAACTAGTGGATCATGGAGGAAGAAATAGGAAGACTGTGACTAAATTTTTACTGCGCAATAAAGCGCTAAAATAGGCCCCTCCCACTCATATTACAACAGTGGGGAAGTTCAGTAAACTGATTTTATTCAGAAACAAACGACAGCCATGTGGTAAAAATCATGCCCATAAAGTTTTATCACCAAGTACCTCAGAAAAAACGATTAACATGCCAGTAAACGTTTTTAAAATTTAAAATTATGAAATGTTATTAATAAGCCTGCTGCTAGTCGCTTTCACTGCAGTGCAGGCTCAAATATTACTTAAATATAGACAGTATTTTCTTAGTGAAATTCCATTCCCCAGAAATACATCAGAGTATACATACATACATATCAGCCTGATACCAGTCGATACTACTGCATTTAAGGCTGCACTTACATTACATCGGTATTAGCAGTATTTTCTCAGTCAATTCCATTCCTTAGAAAATAATATACTGCAACATACCTCCTTGCAGGTGAGCCCTGCCTGCTATCCCCTGTTCTGAAGTTACCTCACTCCTCAGAATGGCCGAGAACAGCAAGTGGATCTTAGTTACGACCGCTAAGATCATAGACAAACTCAGGTAGATTCTTCTTCTAATGCTGCCTGAGAAGAAACAACACACTCCGGTGTCGTTTAAAATAACAAACTTTTGATTGAAGAAATAAAAACTAAGTTTAACAACCACAGTCCTCTCACACGTCCTATCTATTAGTTAGGTGCAAGAGAATGACTGGGTATGACGTAGAGGGGAGGAGCTATATAGCAGCTCTGCTTGGGTGATCCTCTTGCACTTCCTGTTAGGGAGGAGATATAATCCCATAAGTAATGGATGACCCGTGGACTGACTACACTTAACAGGAGAAATTAACCCATGCTATACATCACCAGTTTCTGGCAGAACACGCAGACACACAGAGTAACCGTGATGTTAGAGTTAAATCATTCATGACTAAGTGGGAACCGTACATACTACACCTACCAGTGGGACTGAGGAGGAAACTCCTGCGCCCCTTCCAACATTCCATGTTCATACTAAATGAGAACCTACGAGGACGCTGGTGCGTACCAGAGTCGGACTCAGACCCTGACTCTTAGCTAACACACCGCTAGTCTGGACTGACACAACCACTACACCATTAGAAGTTTTTGATGACTACATGTAGGGACCCTGGAACGTGGGCACATCCATCCGCCGACGCAGCAGCGAAACAACCCGATCACTCCTTTATCTGCATATCAAAGGTACTTAAATTGTCGTGAGTTTATGTTTTATGTTCCATGTTATTGGTTGGCATGGCTGCATCAGCCTATTGACACAATTGTAGTCTTGTTGCATTAATATCTATTATAGGAGGCCTGTTTTTGCACTACTACTACAAATGCAAAAGAATCCTACTAGAATGTGAAAAGTAGACACCAATATGGTGCAGTTGGCGCCTCGGAGCATAATCCTTTTCATACTTGGTATGATAACACCCTGCAACATCCCCTGGACTCATTGATGCAGATGGCCAAAATGTATTTATGAGTATGTTTTATTTTGTTTTGTATTGTTATGTTCTTTTATAAGTTCTAATTATGCAGGGGCTTGACCACTCCACATGGCTCAGGAAAAGCTGATGGACACAATTCGAACTTGGATTCCTTGAAAAGACGGATTCCTTGAAAAGACCCTGTTACACCTCCTATTGTTATTGCCTTATGATGAAAAAACATTGTACAATGCTATGTGGCAGTGTTTAAGCATACCTGTTAAAAAATTTCAAAAATAAAGTTAGAAGAAAAAAAAAATACTTTTGAAGGGGGCAGTCGGATCTCGGGTATTAGAATTTCATTGCTATATTAAAAATTAAGTTATAGCGAATCTTCATTAGAATGGATTAATTAAAGTCCATCTATAATATTGTTCCCATTCCGGATCTGATTATACGAATTTGGAAACCATCAGTTTAATGCTCCTGGGGATTGTGTGACACCCCACAATGCAAGTTCAGGTACATTTCTTCCTACCTTTAGAGATACATTTATTAGCTGGTCAGGATATGGTCTGTGGCCTCTCGGAGCAAAAAGAAACTCACAGAAGGCTTCAGGAGCCCTCAGTGCCCTTATAGAGCCCTCCTTATTGTTGCGTGCGTTTATATATATATCCTGAGAGAGTGACAGCATAATCACAGCCGTCTAAAAAAAAACCCTCTTCTCTGTTTACGATAACATCTCATTATAAAGATACATCCCTGTTAAATCTTCTATTTGTTTGTTAACAGAACATGAAACAAACACATTTTCTTTCATGGTTCAGATACAATTTGAAAACATCTCTCCACTTTACTTCTATTATCTAATTTGCTTCATTCTCCAGGTATCCTTTGTTAAAGCAGCAGCAATGCACTACTGGGAGCTAGTGAATGTATTAGGTAGCCAATACCATGAGGCATATATGTGCACCCCCTGAGCCTACCTAGGTATGCTTTTAAACACAGGATATCCAGAAAATAAAACTAATTAGATCATAGAAGTACATTTAAAAGTAGTTTAAAATCACAAGCTCTTTATGAATCAAAGAAAAAACAATATGTAGGTTTAATGTCTCATATAATCTACACTGTTACATTTCCTGAGTATTATTGTATCGCTGTCACTCTGCACAGAGGCAACGGTCTCATCCAATACATCCTATAATCTTGAATAATCATTACGTCCACAAATAAATTAAAGGAACAGTCTAGTCCAAAATAACCTTTCCTGATTCAGATAGGGCATGTAATTTTAAACAATTTTCCAATTTACTTTTATCACCAATTTTGCTTTGTTCTATTGCTATTCTTAGTTGAAAGCTAAACCTTGGAGGATCATATGCAAATTCCTAAGCCCTTGATGGCCGCCTCTTCTCTCAGGGCATTTTGACAGTTTTTCACCACTAGAGGGTGTTGGTTCATGTGTGTCATATAGATAACACTGTGCTCATGCATGTGGAGTTCCAGTGAGCCAGCTCTGATTGGCTAAAATGGATGTCTGTCAAAAGAACTGAAATAAGGGGGCACTCTGCAGAGGCTTCGATACAAGGTAATCACAGAGGTAAAAAAGTATATTAATTTAACAGTGTTAGTTATGCAAAACTGGGGAATGGCTAATAAAGGGATTATCTATTTTTTAAACAATAAAAATTCTGGTGTAGACTGTCCCTTTAACTTCTTTTTGACCCTCAACAGTTAGTTGCAAGAGATTTAATTTATTGTTCTATATAGGATATTATCAACTAACTAGTTTCATTTCTTCAAAAATTTGTAAAGTCCTAAATTCCACTGTGATAAAAACGTTTAAATAATTATTAACTTATCCAGTAATTAATATATTTCTAGATGTTTGTTACCCACAACACCTTATATCATTTAATTAAAGGGACATGAAACCCAACATGTTTCCTTCATGATTCTGAAAAATAATACAATATTAAACAACTTAAATGTACTTATATTATCTAATTTGCTTTGTTTTCTTGGTATCCTTTGTTGAAGACACAGCAGTGCACTATTGGGAGCTAGCTAAATGCATTGGGTGAGACAAGAACATGTGCTGCTACCAATCAGCAGCTCCTTAATCTACCTAGGTATCCTTTTAAAACAGGGATAGCAAGAGAACAAGACAAATTAGTTAAAGGGAAATTAAACTAAATTTTTTTCTTTTGTGATTCAGATAGAGCATGCAATTTTAAGCAACTTTCTAATTTACTCCTATTATCAAATTTTCTTCATTCTCTTGGTATGTTTATTTGAAAAGCAAGAATGTAAGCTTATATGCCGGCCCATTTTTGGTGAACAACCTGGGTTGTCCTTGCTGATTGGACAGCACCAATAAAAAATTGCTGTCCATTGTCCTGAACCAAAAATTTGCTGGCTCCTTAGCTTAGATGCCTTCTTTTTCAAATAAAGATAGCAAAAGAACGAAGAAAAATGAATAATAGAAGTAAATTAAAAAGTTGATTATAATTGCATGCTCTATCTGAATCATGAAAGAAAAAAATTGGGTTCAGTTTCCCTTTAATAGGAGTAAATTGGAGAGGTTTTTTTTAATTACACATTCATTCTAAATCGTGAAAGTAATTTTGACTTGCTTTACCATACGTTAAAGGGACAGTAGAATATAGTGCTGACTATTTAGTAATAGTAAGGGCGCTGACCAAGCAATCAGTAGCTTTGTTATAAAATCAGCCAATGAGACTGCATAAGACTGCTCCAGCCCGGTTTTTCTGATTATCTATAAAAGGATTATTATGACTTACACAAGTATGACAGGCTGCCTGATCTGCTGACACTGTCAATAACAGCTAAGATATGAGCTTTACTAGAGGGCAACTATGTAAAGACCCTCGTCTAATTTGTTAAGCCAAAAGCCAATACTTCAACCTTCCTTTTACAGTGAAGAGAACAACAAAAATATACACTGGAGGAGGATTTCTCAGCTGAAGCTGAAGCACTAGAATCCTGTTCCTTAGTAGTTATCGAGGAAAAGACTCATACAAGGTATGGCAAATGCAAACAGTCTGCTCACTTCCAGACTATATATAGAGCGACACAGAAGGGTTGGTTATATAGTAGAAGGGGCAGGAAAGTGTTAAAGAAGACAAAGTGACAAGAAACTGATGTCTATTGACAATGAAACTGAATGGACTTTTTAGAGAATTGAAACCAATGCTACCAGGCCACTATACTATTTATATTTAATCCATATTTAAGGAGGTGCAGACCCTTTATCAAATCTTATTTTAAAAAAATAGTAGAAAAGAGGAAATCCAGAAACGTATTAATTAAAACTTGATTTAAAAAATAGACAGGGAATGCAGCACACTTAAGTTCACAAATAATATTTCACAGAATAGCGCACACAGAAGTCTCAAACACAAAAAATATTTGCAGCAGTAGAACCGACTCAGGTAGCGTAAATAAACTACATAGTCTATAAATGTCCCAGCATGTAGAAGGCCTAACTTCGTTAAGTAATGGTAAGTAAAGGTTAGTTCATGCATGAAACAGTTAGCAAGCTTTATTATATACACTGCAGTGTTAGCAAGGTTGATATTTGGAAAGAACAGCCAGTAATCCACTATGAATGCATTTGCAGCTGTGGTATATAGAGCAGTCAATGAAATACGTACGTGCAGGCAAGTTAGGAATGTATCAAGTCAAGTTGTTACATAGTATATTTCTCAAACTGACATATAGATCAACAGGAATATAAAATGTAGGGGCTTACGTGGTTCTCCATCTGATACACAGAAGACTTTTGTTTATCCCACGTACCTCCAATACAGCACGACTTCGACCGTGGCTCTAACCGCACTTTAGGTCAGTTACCTTCTCAGCTGTTGTCTCACAGCTCCTGCCGTATTTCCTGTACTTCAGATCTTTTCATCAGGGATAGAATACTTACAACATTTGGATGTAAGGCGACTTGATCTCTGCCACAGCCTTGTACCGGGATGCCTTTAAGCAGACATAGTGGCCATAGTGCACACCGCTCACCCGGAAAGACAAAGGAGCTTTTTTTAGCAAGCCTGCTTACACGGCTACCAGAGGATCTATTGCTGGTCAATACATTTGCCAACGTGCATTTCACCCATAATGTTCTTCGTAGGTTTGGGCTTTGTCAGGGCTGCAAACCATTTAGATTTGCCATCTTTTATTGCACTTTTTTTAGGCTCCTCCCATCACGTATTTTGTTAGAAAAAAACAAAACGCCAAGAAGGAGACTGTCCGAGCTCCTATCCTCCAGGAGACATGCAATCAACTTATGTACTTGTTTACTTTTTAAGCTAAATTATGCATGTGATTCAAACAGATCTTAGAACAATGGCGCTATGCATTACACAAACCTAAGTAGATTCTCATTAAAACCTAGATCGGCAGTATCATCAAACTTTATACAGTAGATACAATTATGTGGTGTTAAAAAAATATTTTTCATTTATTAATTACTTTTCATTTGAGCATAGCATCAAGACAACCTGTTATTGGTAATCGAATTAAAAACTTTATACAATATCCAAGTATTCCATTTTATTACCACCTCCCTAAAATCCACAAAAATCACATCACACTCCCTGGGAGGCCTATAATTTCTGGGATCAATATTCTCAGACCATTTGTCTGAATATGTGGAGATGAGCATCTTTGGTTAACATGTGATGTGGGATCACTTTATTCTAAAATTGATCACTGATTGGGTCTTAGTGCTGTGTGCAGTTTTCTAGAGAATGATATATACTTGCCATTTTCACAACAAGAGTTTATTTTAAAATGTATAAAATATATATTGTCTCATAATTACTTTCAATTCCTAGACAATTTTTATTTGCAGATCAAGGGAACAGCCATGGGTACCAGATTCGCTCCCAGTTTTGCAAATTTCTTTATGGGCATTTTCGAGGAGATATATATATATATATATATATATATATATATATATATATATATATATATATATATATCTCAAACTGGGAGGGGAATCTGGTATTCTATGGCCGTTATATAGATCGTATTTTGATTTGGAATGGTTCTGTTGAGGAAGCTACCCTGTTTGTGAACAGTTTAATTTTAACTGTGTGGATTTATCTATCACTCACAATTTACAACTGACGAGAATTGAATATCTGGATGTAGTTCTGGAATGGACTGACAAGAGGAATGTTGTGACTTCCACCTATTTCAAGGAAATGGACAGTAACAACTTTCTCCATTTTTCCAGCAACTATCTGAATAGCTGGAAGACCAACATTCCCTATAGTCAGTTCAGACGGATTAGGAGAAATTGTAGCACTATGGAAATTTAAGATGTACAGTCTGAAATCTTGATGTCAAGATTTAAAGAGAAAGGATATCCTCTAGAACTGATTAAGGATAATTACTTTAGAGCAAGGAATGAAGACAGAGCCCTTATTCTTGCACCTAAATTGAAAGGTGATGACAAGTTGAGAGATGAGGAACACCTTAAGAATCCGGTGTTCATCACCCAATAGAATTCTGAACATAAACAGATTAGACAAATCATAATCAGATATTGGCCTATAATTTTGAAAGGTCCTTTTCTAAAGAAAAGCTTAGAGAAAAACCTGAAATTAGTATTCTGTAGAGCACCAACCCTTAAACAGAAGCTCGCTCCTAGTAAGATAGTAATATGCAAAAAGAAAAATATACATAACAAAAACATCTTTATTAACAATAAAAGGTAGAGTTGGAGCATATAGATGCAACAAAAGTAGATGTCACATGTGTAAATATGTAACATATGGGGACAAAACTGACATGTTATACCACAGGAGAAACTATCGCGATCAGGAGTCGAACGGATTGTGGTAGTAACTATGTGATATATAAATAAAAAGACCTGGGAACAAACAATAGCATAATAGCTTGTTCTATGGCTAGTTACCATCCAAGAAGCAGCCTCTTTTTGCTCAACATGTGCCTTTCACAGAGAAGAACTTTCCTGAAGCATATCAGTCTGATCCCAACTTCACAGTACAGTCCAGCCCCGAAATATCAGGCAATCCCTCTCTGAACGAGAAAAACAGCAAAACCTCTCTAGGTCCACGTCTGGTATTTCGGGGCTGGACTGTACTGTTAAGTCAGGATCAGACTGATATGCTTCAGGAAAGTTCTTCTCTGTGAAAAGCACATGTTGAGCAAAAAGAGGCTGCTTCTAGGGTGGTAATTAGCCATAGAACAAGCTATTATGCTATTGTTCGTTGGTTCCCAGGTTGAGTGCTTCTATCTTTTTATTTATGCAAATTATGACACTTAGGTAAGTCTCCCAAAGTGTGATACGGGAATCCAGACGTGGACCCGTTGCTCAGTGTGCCTAGAGGGATATGGCTGCACCTCACTGACGAGGCCCACACTAGGCCAAAACGTACGTCTGGGGTTTTGTTGTTTCTCTCGTTCAGAGAGGGATTGCCTGTTATTTGGGGCTGGACTGTACTGTTAAGTCAGGATCAGACTGATATGCTTCAGAAAAGTTCTTCTCTGTGAAAAGCACATGTTGAGCAAAAAGAGGCTGCTTCTAGGCTGATAACTAGCCACAGAACAAGCTATTATGCTATTGTTCGTTCCCAGGTTGAGCACTTCTCTCTTTTAATTTATGCAATCTATGTGATATATGTTCTCACATGAAAGTCTGGCCTTCAATATTTAGGCCGCACTTGCAGAAAAATCCGCACCAGATGGAGCGAACACATAGTGTATCCCGACATAGTACAGTTCAACACAATGGAGGTCATCATGCATTTAAGATTACCCCTTTGGGGCATAACACTTGCACTGTGGGCATTAATAGGTATGTTCGTTTATGCCAGAGGGAGACCTATTGGATATTTAGGTTTCAATCCCCGTTCCCCTCTGGCTTGAACAAAGTTATAGATTTGGCAGCTTTTTAGTATTTTTGGGTTTCTGGTTTTGGTACACTTTAGCTCACTCTGAGTGTGGATTATGATTTTGGATTATTGTAGACTCTATGCACTATAATTTATGGGAATAAATGAATAGGTGTCAAGGTGATGATGACCAAGATTTTTGATTATTGTTAACTCCATTTACTACACTTATTAGTAATAAGATGTATTATTTGACCACCAAAGTATTATTAATATTATTGATATAGACACATAGGAAATCATATCTTATAGGAATTAGATATATTGGTGATTATTACTGTATTTGAGATTTAGACATTTCTATGGGATAGTAATATAGTATTGTTTCCAATGCCTAGGTTAACAGTATAGTTTTTTATGATAATTTGTACATTTTTATTATATACATTTTTATATATACAGGGAGTGCAGAATTATTAGGCAAATGAGTATTTTGACCACATCATCCTCTTTATGCATGTTGTCTTACTCCAAGCTGTATAGGCTCGAAAGCCTACTACCAATTAAGCATATTAGGTGATGTGCATCTCTGTAATGAGAAGGCTCAGAAAAGTCAAAATTAGTGAGATATCTTGCAGAGGGATGCAGCACTCTTAAAATTGCAAAGCTTCTGAAGCGTGATCATCGAACAATCAAGCGTTTCATTCAAAATAGTCAACAGGGTCGCAAGAAGCGTGTGGAAAAACCAAGGCACAAAATAACTGCCCATGAACTGAGAAAAGTCAAGCGTGCAGCTGCCAAGATGCCACCTGCCACCAGTTTGGCCATATTTCAGAGCTGCAACATCACTGGAGTGCCCAAAAGCACAAGGTGTGAAATACTCAGAGACATGGCCAAGGTAAGAAAGGCTGAAAGACGACCACCACTGAACAAGACACACAAGCTGAAACGTCAAGACTGGGCCAAGAAATATCTCAAGACTGATTTTTCTAAGGTTTTATGGACTGATGAAATGAGAGTGAGTCTTGATGGGCCAGATGGATGGGCCCGTGGCTGGATTGGTAAAGGGCAGAGAGATCCAGTCCGACTCAGACGCCAGCAAGGTGGAGGTGGAGTACTGGTTTGGGCTGGTATCATCAAAGATGAGCTTGTGGGGCCTTTTCGGGTTGAAGATGGAGTCAAGCTCAACTCCCAGTCCTACTGCCAGTTTCTGGAAGACACCTTCTTCAAGCAGTGGTACAGGAAGAAGTCTGCATCCTTCAAGAAAAACATGATTTTCATGCAGGACAATGCTCCATCACACGCGTCCAAGTACTCCACAGCGTAGCTGGCAAGAAAGGGTATAAAAGAAGAAAATCAAATGACATGGCCTCCTTGTTCACCTGATCTGAACCCCATTGAGAACCTGTGGTCCATCATCAAATGTGAGATTTACAAGGAGGGAAAACAGTACACCTCTCTGAACAGTGTCTGGGAGGCTGTGGTTGCTGCTGCACGCAATGTTGATGGTGAACAGATCAAAACACTGACAGAATCCATGGATGGCAGGCTTTTGAGTGTCCTTGCAAAGAAAGGTGGCTATATTGGTCACTGATTTGTTTTTGTTTTGTTTTTGAATGTCAGAAATGTATATTTGTGAATGTTGAGATGTTATATTGGTTTCACTGGTAAAAATAAATAATTGAAATGGGTATATATTTGTTTTTTGTTAAGTTGCCTAATAATTATGCACAGTAATAGTCACCTGCACACACAGATATCCCCCTAAAATAGCTAAAACTAAAAACAAACTAAAAACTACTTCCAAAAATATTCAGCTTTGATATTAATGAGTTTTTTGGGTTCATTGAGAACATGGTTGTTGTTCAATAATAAAATTAATCCTCAAAAATACAACTTGCCTAATAATTCTGCACTCCCTGTATAATTTTTTTTATGGTTTTTGGGTATTAAATATAAATATTGTTGATTTGGTTATTAGATATAGTTAAATTTCCGTTTACAGATAAAGAAACACTTTCACATATATATTGTGTAATGCTATTATCAATTTATAGGTCACTATTGTTCATAGGCATATTAAAGGCCAGTTATTCTACACTTATATTCACATATTCATTTGACCACATATTCATATATACATACATATTCACTTCATATCATAACATTGAGTCTTGGAGTTTATATATATTGTTCACATATCATTAAATAGACACCAAATGTTGTAGTTTATATGTTGTTCATATATTATTAATAGATACTAAATACACGTGTACACATACTTAAGGTAATATATTCTTAATTTTTTTGTCACAATGTTCATAGGTTAGCCACTTCACATAGTCATTCTCTGTTTCTTATTTATGTATATACTTGTATTTATTTTTTTGACCATTGCAAACAATTCTTGTTATAACCACTTTATATTTGGGGATCTAATTTTTGTTTGACACTTGTGGTATCGTAAGTTTTGGAAATAGGTTTAATTCTATTATATCACATTTAGGTATATTTTTTTTACCAAGCCTATACAGCTACAACACTTTGTTACGAAAGTACATCACATAATCTCCCTCTATTATGTATTATGCTATTAGAACTTTGAAATAATTTTAAGAAACGCTATTATTGTACAGTTTGACAAGATGTGATCAAGTCAGCATAGAGAGATTAGCAAATGTGGATTAATGACGGTAGAGAATGATGACAGACATCTGTCCAGAAAAAGGGCCAATCATGCGAACACAGTCATAACTAATAGTTAGAGCAGCCAATGACGATTATCCAGTTGTAGGATGGGCGTTCCAAAGGATACACACACCCTAATTTGATAGGGCAAGTGAAATGCCATACTCAGAGATTGGTTAGGATGGGTAGGACAGCTTACGGAAGTCAGGTATATTTAATATACGATTATTTATAAAACGGATCTACATATCAAACATCTTCTCTCGAAAGGATTAACTAAAAATTGAACCTTGTATGTGCCCCTAGTAAATTAAGGTAGGATTCGTTCTTTTACCCAAGGTTAAACACGAGCGATAAAGGGGTTTAGTGAACATGAAAGGAATGGTTAAGCTGTGCATTATATATACTGTATATAAAAAGAAGATCAGCATTATTTGATATATGAATGCTAATGAAATGGGCTTTATCTTAATAATTAAAATATGAATGTTAAAGGGACAGTGAACCCAAAAATTTCTTTTGTGATTCAGATAGAGCAGCAATTTTAAGCAACTTTCTAGTTTACTCCTATTATCATTTTTTCTTCGTTCTCTTGCTATCTTTATATGAAAAAGAAGGCATCTAAGCTTTTTTTTCTTGGTTCAGAACTCTGGACAGCAGTTTTTGATTGGTGGATGAATTTATCCACCAATCAGCAAGGACAACCTAGGTTGTTCTCCAAAAATAAGCCGCCATCTAAACTTACATTCTTGCATTTCAAATAAAGATACCAAGAGAATAAAGAACATTTGATAATAGGTGTAAAATTCCATGCTCTATCTGAATCACAAAAGAAAAAAAATGGGTTCAGTGTCCCTTTAATGAAATTGATCTTATCTGTTCATATGTTATGTGCGATGTTTTAATTTCTAGAGGTTTACTTTAGGCACTGTGTGATGTACTATATAGGTAGTCTTGTATATATGCATAGGTTGAATTTTGTATGCAATTTCCCCATAGGTATACAGGTGTATATGATTAATTGGAGAACACGCCCCCTAATAGGGTGGGTATGTTCTATTATGGTTTGGTAAGAGCTATAAAAAGCAGGACTGCTAGTAAGGTGATGTTTATGCCTGATGCAGAGAAACGCGTTGCATTTTAAGGAGGATATTTGGATACCCCTTTTCCGCTACTTGTTTTTATTTCTTAAATTGTTTTTAATAAAACATTTGTTTTTGTTTTTTAAATTTAAGTAGAGTGGAAGCACCTTACTTGCTTGTGTTCATTGACTACCAATTGGAACACAAACACTAGCTTCATCCTGTACCTGTATCCTGATTATTGGGAGAACCATGAATGGGTTTATCAGTCTACTTCTACCAGCACATAGGTGTGCTGGTCTAGAGTGTGAGTACCCTTTTGGCATTGTTTATACACAGGCTTACGTACTCTGGTTGATGTACTCATGTAGTGCTTTTTTCTTTACTTTCTCACTGCAGCACACAGGGATTTCCAGAAGTGTATGAGCTGATACATCCTATAATTCTACAGCCTGTATCTACTAGCACATTAGGGTGCTCCAGTGATACGCGAGTATCCATTTGGCTCATACTTAATCAAGTCCACACATATGTTTGGTGATTCTACACATGAGGCACTCTTTGTTCTTTTTTACACTCTGCAGTTTACCCGGATTAGTCTGTGAGGAGGAGGCAGCCAACACTTTATTGTCTATTTAGGTGAAAATTTCCCAACCTTAAAGAAGGGCATCTAATCTATGTTGGGACTTTTGATATTAGGATTTTGTATGTATGTCACATATTTGTTGCATATGGTACACTGTTAATTACTAATCCTTTTATCCTGCTACATATGCGCCCCCTCCAGTTCCTGCTTATAAAACTTTATACAATACATGTATTTAATTCATAGTACCAAAATATACTTTTTGTTAAATTCTTTTCATTTCAGCGTTACATCAAAGCATTTTTAAAAGAATGTGATTTACAACCAAGAGAATGATTGTAATGTAATATTACTACATTTTCCTCAAGGCTTACTTTCGATATATTCCCCCTATACTCTAATTTTTCATTTAGCCCTCTAGTATATAGGGTCTGTAAGGTGAACATCCACCTTGCTTCTTTTTGTAAGAGGCATTTGTCTTGGTCTCCTCCTCTCTCTGACGTTATATCTCTATCAATGCAATATTCTACTAGCATATGCGCTAGTAATTTGCCCAAATATATAGAACCTTGTAGCCAAGTGTGAAACAGCACTGATATGGAAGATTAGTGTTGTAATTACACAGCAAGTACTGTTGCTTTAAATCTAAAGCATTAACTAATTATGTGTCTAAAATAGATTCTAGTTGGAGTTGGTTTGGAAGGCAACATAATAATACTCCAAGAATATATTTTAACACCAAAAAATATTATGACCCAAATTCCAGCTGTATTACTAGGTACAACGTATTGCATCATTTAAATAAAGAGCAATTGCAGTTTTAGTTTAGTTCATATCAAAAATACAAATACTGACAGTGACTTAATGCATCAATATAATTTACTTTAATAATAGAGTTCATCATGTGGAAGTTGCGCTTACCGGTAGCGGATCCTGGAATGTGAGGACTGAGCGGTCTGTCTGAACCGACAAGAGGTAATGGCTTTATGCCAGAAGGAGTTCCAGAAGTTCCGGATGGTTTGTGCTGGGGTGAAGAGCGCAGGTGTGAGGAGTGTTATGCTCTGGTAACAGCTGAGAGATTTGCGGTTTCAGTGAGAGCAGTCCGTGGAGCAATAAAGTAAACTAGCAGGTTACAAATAACGAGGATAGAATTGTGCACAAGCAAAGTTGCAAATAATTAGAGAGTGAAAACTTCTCTAGCTTAGAACAGGCTTGAAATAAGCTAATTGAGGATTATCTCTTAGGCAACAAACAGGTTATCAACCAATGATAATAGTGAAAGTGGCTGTTAAAAGAGAACCATAATAGACAAATGGGAGGAGACAGACTGGGAATCCATCATAGAAGGATTCTTAAGGTAACAGTACTGAATATATGACAATCAATTCCTACTATTTTTAAACCGTCAGGATTTGCTTCATGGAATTCAGAGAAGTGACGAGCCACACTTGTATCTCGTTTATACTGTATATCGTCACAATGTTCTCTTACTCTGTCCTTTTATCTGACAAGATAATAGGTGAACTACCCCAAAAGTGCTACAGTTAATGAAATGCTGTATGTAGTAATTTTTCTTCCCTGTTTTGAAACATTTTGTTCTATGCATAAATGGGAAGTATACACATTTGTTGTTAATTTGTCCTCTTATCCTCTTAACCCCTCATATTGCCCAACAAACAAATTTGATAAATTTGAGGTCTTAAAAGATCTCAATTTGATTGGAAGGAAGATTGTACTATAAAAAACTATGGCCAAAAAAGTACTAAATCAGCTGATTTCAGGGGCCCACAAACGGAGGAACAGAAAACTGTTAGAATCTTAGAATCCCTTTTGGAAGAAAATGAGGGTCCCACTCTAGAAGAAAAATTAAAGGAGGAGAAAAAAAAACCTACTAAAACCAACTTGAAACCAAAATCCTCATACATGCCGTCTCAGGAAACATCTTTTTAAATACAGGAGACATGGAGAAATGAATCCCTGGCTTCTCCCATTCCTGTAAAATAATCTCCGTCACACGGTCTGGGACAGGAAAAACTTCCGCAAAGGAAGGAACACCATAGTATTTATTAAGTTTACTAGACTTCTTAGGGTTGACAACGACAGAAGTATCGGATGCGCCCAAAGTAGCAAATACCTCCTTTAACAGTACACAAAGGTGTTCAAGCTTAAATCTGAAGTTTAGTTCTTCAGTATCAGATGAAGGAATATTACTGTCCAAAGCTGAGATTTCACTCTCAGAGGCTACCGAGGTATCCTCCTCATCAGACTTATGAGGGAGGGCAACCTGCGTAACAGTAGGTGGAACAGAAACTTTACTATTTGAATGTCTAATTTTCCTCTTGTGTTTTCCCAACATAGGAAAAGCAGATTATGCCGCAGATACCGTAGAAGATACCTGTGCAGCAAAATCTGCAGGCAAATAAACTCCTCCAGGAGGCTGAGAGGAACTGCAGGGCACTGTATGTGACGCCATAGAGGCTTGGGACGTTTGAGGAGAAAGCTGTGGCAATGCCTGAACAGCATCATCCTGAGAGACATTGGGATCAGAGGGCAACAATTTATCTTTAAATTAAAGTGTTCTAGCTAAGCATGCAGCACAGAATTGCATAGGCAAAACAATTTGTGCCTCAAGGCATAACAAGCATTTGTCAAAAAACAAGTCTTGGTCCATGTCCATAATACTAAATAAAAATTCCCCAAATTGTAGATTTTTTTTAAATACACTGTCACTTTAAGACTTTTTAATACCACAGCCGCTTAACGTTATGCAAAAATTCTTTAAAATAATAAACAAATAAGGCTCTCTACACCTCAGACAGGCTGAGGGGCCTTACCGTAACACTTATACACAATTTGGCTGCCAGAAGTCTCTAAAACGATCGTATAGTAGATCAACACTGAAGAGACTGGAATTCAATGACGCCGCTCCGCTCCGTGGATATCTGACAGCAGAGAGAAGTCACATGACCGGCAGAGAGAGGAAACTACGCAGCAAGTAAAGGTTGCGGTTCCCTCTGCCAACAACACCGGAGCTTAATTTACACAAACGGTCAAGCAGTCTGTCAGTTAGTCTGTTCTAGCTAAGCAAGCAAAGAAAACCAACTGCCAAATTTTAAGTTTATGCATAAATCCCTGTATAAAACATAAGCCACACACATACTAATAAAGTATTTCAACAAAATTAGCCCAAAGAGGAAAAACGTCCCAATAAAGGGAAGATTAACCCCTCGCCTCAACACACATAATGTCCCTGCCCACTGCCAAAGAAAATCCTATATAAAGTATATTAAAAATGTCCCCATCTATTGCATATGACATTCTTCTGAAGTGCAAGTCTCCAAGACCTAGAAGACAAAAGCACTTACCTGCAGTCTAGCTGTCCGTCAGGAAGACGGCTCACAAGGCGTAAAAGGACACATACTCCTTACAGACCTGTAGAAAAAGAAAGAACAGAGTAACCAACTCTGGCTTTCTGTACCATGGGCAGCAATGTGTCAGAAAACAACTTCCTAACTGCTTAAAAGCCACTACTACTCTACTGAAGAGATCTAGCTGCGAGAACCCAAATCCTTGCTTGCAGGGAAAAGTAACCGAAAAAAGAATTAATTTCTTAAGACACCAAACTTCACCTCCTCCATTGACAGAGGCAAATAGAATGACTGGGGATTATGGGTAGGGGAGTGACACTTAACAGCTTTGTTGTGGTGTTCGTTGCCTCCTCCTGCTGGCTAGGAGTGATATTCCTACTAGTAATTGAATGACGTTGTGGACTGTCCATATGTTAGGAAAGAAAAAACTACTAAAACCAACTTGAAACCAAAATCCTCATACATGCCATCTCTCTCTCGCTGTGCAATACTTTGTGAAAGCAGTAGAAAGAGTCATAGACAGCCTGCCTGAAAATTTGGTAGTGAATGACAATCTGTCCAGGTCAGAAAGAAATGCACTTATGAACATGATAAAATAATCTAATCATTAAACCTATGTTGATTCAAAGAAATCTCTGAACACACAGTACAGACGAAGAATTGTGTTTAGGAGATTATGATCCTTGATGTTTGATGCCCAGTGGACCTTGCCACTTGTACCTGCGGCATTTGCCTTTCGAAAAGTTTGAGAACAGCATTTCGTTATAATGGAGATCCTATCAGCAGGAGGGAGGCGCCAGATCTAACCTATGGCAAGTTCATAACAGCACATCGTTTCTTCACTAAATCCCTGAGGCTAGCCTATCCTCTTCAGTGATGTCATTAGTCACGTGATCGGACTTCATTGTGAGCGTCCTGAAGCTGAATGGATGGGTTATGCGAGTAACCGACCTAGTGTGCAGCTATCCGCTGCTGTCATATTCTATCTGGGACTTTGGTTCTGGACTGTTACTCTTGAGGAAGTAACAGCAAAGTATTTGCTATGTGTTTTGCTTGATTGTTTCTACCTGTATACATGTATTCTGCAATAGGCACTGTATTTACATATTTTAGTTTATACAAATTTATTAATTAGTGACAGCGGAACCGTTTTGTCTCTTATATTTTAAACAGGTTAATATGCTGAGTGTTTGAATGCTCACTGGTATTTGCTAAATCGCATATTTCCTAAAGCTTGAGGATTTCCTAATGTGTTTGGACCACCCATGACACAGTGTCATTTTACCGTAAGTCATTTGCTACACAAGTTTGCCATTCAAGTTTGCTTTTAATATATCGCCAGTTGGAGCGATCTTCCAGCCAAGTGACGTATTAGGAGTTACGTGGGTCAAGAAAAAAGCCGCATTCAGGTCACGGCCACAAGCGCCAAAGCTGAGGAAACCGCTTAACATCTGAGGATATTCCTTATCATAAAAGAAAAACTTAAGGTACTCTATATTCCAGCATAGGTTATAATAACCTATACCTCAGAGTCTGAGGTGCATACCGAGACTGTGTAGATACCCAGTTATATGTATTTATCTCTCTTATGAGCTGGAGTGCTTGTGCACAAGGGCAACTTGTGGATAGAGTCTTGATCCCAAAAGGGATCAGGACTGGAAAGTGTGCACTTTTACAGCACTTCCGTCCCTGAATTAAATGAGTTGTGAACTCACAGTTTGGACCAAAGGATTCTAATCGGAAAAATTAAAACATAACTTTTTTTTCAACAACGGTTATATAAAATCATGTGTGTGTGCACTTTAAAAACACATAGGAACTCGATTGGAAATACTAATTACTTTAGGGTTAAGCTACCTAATTGTAAAAATATTAAAGGCGCCTCATTGGGGGTCCACTGAAATACTGTGGATGAAGTGGGCAGAAATTACTGACGGTTGGATCAGTGGATGTTATTGGTTATACTTTGACACTTTTCACAAAGCAGCCTGGATATTAGATTGTAATGACTAATATACCAATAGGATGTCAGAATATATCGAATTTAAGACTGCTGGTCTTTATTAGGTCTTTATCGAGTGTACCTTTAATATAAAATCCTGGGGGTGCCAGAATAGTTGTCTTTTGTATTCTTGGTAGTAATTTTCAGAGTGTTCACGTTATTGTAAAGCTATATGCGGTTATCGATGTGAGCAAGCAACAGAACTTTCCTAACAAACTTAATACGTGTACAACTCTAAGCACTGCATGCCAAAATAAGGCATTATCTAGATTTGCTTAGTAAGCTATATGTAATGGGAATGTTCATTTGAGAAAAAAAGCCTGCTAAAAAGTATATGGCCACAAACCTTGACACATAAACCGTTTAAACAAAGCAATAGAGACTGTATACCAGCCTTCAATCTCAAATACTGAAAGCCAAAATAAAGCGCTACTTAGAAATCCTTTAGCACTGCATGCCAAAATAAGGCGCTATCTAGTATCTAGACTTGCTTAAGTAAGCTATTTGTAATGGAAAAAATGTTTATCAAAAAAGCCTGCTAAAAAGTATATAGCTACAAATCGTGACACACAAACCGCTTAAACAAGGCAATAGAAACTATACACCAGCCTGTAATCTTAAGTACTGAAAGTCTAAACAAAGCGTTACTTAGATGTCCTTAACGATAATTATTCTAATCTAGCATCAAGTTTTGGGGCCAAGCTATATTGGTAGCAAAACTCTGAATTAATAAATATTGTACATGCTATATGCGCCCCCAACCTTCAGCAAGCAAGTGAACTAATAAAACGGGGATAGCTATTTTTTTGAAAAAGCCCGCAAAAAACTGTACAGCAGTAGACTATGACAGTTGAATTGCCCAAATAAGACAATAGCCATCTCACACTAGCTTATAATTTGCAATACCAAAAGCCAAAATAAGGCGAGATTTAAGTGTCTTTAACAAGTTAATCCAACAATGGTTATTTTGTCTCATTCCAGTTTGAATACACAGAATCATTAATGGGATGCTGTACTGTTAAAACAAGGCTTTATGTATTGTTAACCTCTAGCTAGTTTCAAATACATGTTCACCATATGAACTAATCTGACTGATAACAGTCCACCACCTACACAGGGTATTCTCTGTGGTGATGGATTAAACAATAGCAGTTGATATAAATATCTTGTGACTTGGTACAAATGCTTACAAAATCGAGCAAGCTTGTGAATTAATTCAGTACATTTTATATCATAAGCAAAGCAGGCTAAAATAGAACTCTATTCAGTGTTAATCACGTATCCCTCATACTGTTAGACTCTCAAATCCAATTTATGTTTAATAACAGAACGTGTTAACATAATGAATACATACTTTTTGAAGTACAATTAATGAATTAATAAATAACTAAAACACAATCTAAAATTGTATATATTAAGTTTGGTATTTCTATGCCATAATAAGGCTTGATTGACAGACATCCGTGGATTGACATATTCCAATAAGGCTAAATAAGGCTGGAAGTTTGCTCAAACCAGCTACTAAACTTAAAACTATACATATCCATTAAAGCAGAATATATACTAAAGTTCAAACTCACGCAATTCAGTGCTTTACAATAACGTGAACACTCTGAAAATTACTACCAAGAATACAAAAGACAACTATTCTGGCACCCCCAGGATTTTATATTAAAGGTACACTCAATAAAGACCTAATAAAGACCAGCAGTCTTAAAGTGAATGTAAAGTCATTCTGGTTGCTAAACACAGCATTAAAATGTATTTGAAAATAGGTATACTTTAATTGATGATTTTTGTAATAAATTTGTATTTACCGAGTATTTTGTATTTAGATAGCTGTGATCGTACTTTTAATCCTCCGCCCGCCATCTTTGATGATTGATTGACATAGTAGGCTCGATCTTGTCAACCAATCAGTGAATCCACCACGAGGGGACCAAAACTTTTTCTCTACGTCATGCGTCCGTAATGTGCTTGCATTAGAGCGCTGTTCTAATACTGATCTCAGACACGCGTTCACATTTTGCGCATGCGCTCTTCAACGATTTTGGGTCTTAGTAATTTATTCCCCAATTTTGGATCGCAAGGTATGTAGCGATCATACAGGGGCTGGCTCGATCGCTGCTGTACTGTCTTCAACGATAGTATTCAATGAATGTTTTCATTCATTGAATACTATGTTACTATACAATTACATTGGCGTGTAACGCATGCGCAGATGTGCCGATAGCCGGGAGCGCGCATTTCCTCTACGTAAACAGCGGGTGGGACCGCTGTATATGTAACATGGAACAAAATTAGGAAGTTGTGGATGGGAGGAGCTGGTCCATAAAACGGACCAAATTGGTAATAAAAGTATAATATTTATTTTACATTTAAAAAAAAAAAAAAAGTGGCGGTTTGAATTGTACACCAAAAAGCTAATAAGATAAACGTTCAAAGTAGAGAAAATTTACATTCACTTTAAATTCGATATATTCTGACATCCTATTGGTATATTAGTCATTACAATCTAATATCCATACTGCTTTGTGAAAAGTGTCAAAGTATAACCAATAACATCCACTGATCCAACCGTCAGTAATTTCTGCCCACTTCATCCACAGTATTTCAGTGGACCCCCAATGAGGCGCCTTTAATATTTTTACAATTAGGTAGCTTAACCCTAAAGTAATTAGTATTTCCAATCGAGTTCCTATGTGTTTTTAAAGTGCACACACACATGATTTTATATAACCGTTGTTGAAATAAAAGTTATGTTTTAATTTTTCCGATTAGAATCCTTTGGTCCAAACTGTGAGTTCACAACTCATTTAATTCAGGGACGGAAGTGCTGTAAAAGTGCACACTTTCCAGTCCTGATCCCTTTTGGGATCAAGACTCTATCCACATATTATTTTGTATATGAAGGAAGACGTCCCTTAAGTGTTTTACATTGTATATTGATACGTATGGATTGTTAAATAATTGGATTATAACCCGTTTCTTATTTTTATTTTTCTCTATATCTGCTCGAATAAAATAAACAGTTATTTCATCCCACTCTGCCTCGCCACCTATATCAGAGTGCTTTTAAACTGGTATATACCTTGTCTAAGTAATTAACCATTGTTGATCCGTGCTTATAGCGCTAACTCTTTATTATCTGTAACTATTGTTTTTCTTTAAGGGGATAAACCGAAGTTAGCGGAAATCCCTCCTTCCTTCTTTTATCTTTAATGAGAATCTACTTAGGTTTGTGTAATGCATAGCGCCATTGCTCTAAGATCTGTTTGAATCACATACATAATTTAGTTTAAAAAGTAAACAAGTACGTAAGTTGATTGCATGTCCCCTGGAGGATGAGAGCACCGGCAGTCTCATTCTTCTTGGCGATTAGTTTTTTTCTAACAAAATACATAAAGTGATAGGAGGAGCCTCAAAAAAGTGCAATAAAAGATGGCAAATCTAAATGGTTTGCAGCCCTGGCGAAGTCCGAACCTATGAAAAACATTATGGGTGAAACGCACATCGGCAAATTAATTGACCAACAATAGATCCTCTGGTAGCCGTGTAAGCAGGCTTGCTACAAAAAGCTTCTTAATTTTCCCAGGTGAGCGGTGTGCACTATGGCCACTATATCTACTTAAAGGCATCCCGGTACAAGGCTGTGGCAGTGATCAAGTCGCCTTAAATCCAAATGTTTAAAGTATTCTATCCCTGAAGAAAAGATAGAAAGTACAGGAAAAACTAGTGTAGTGAACAACTGTGAGGGGAACGTCATAAGGGAGGGGCTGCTGGGAGAGAACAATGGTGTAGTTGGTGTACTAGGTGTGGGGGTTGCAGGAGAGATAAGGAGAGAAGGCATTGGTCAGGAGAAGGCTCAGGGAGGGGCTGGGGGAAAGGTGTTATAAGGAGAGGGACTGCAGGAGGGAGTCACTAACCTTTTTTCTTCCTTTCGGAGCCAAGGAAACGCGGGGGGAGGGCAAGCTGGGGGGATTAGCGCCAACCCCGCTGAAAATAGATAGGCTGGTTCGCGAGCTGCAAGCATACCCTATCATAGAGGATAGAGATTTATTAATTGAGGGGCTGAGTAGGGGTTTTACAGTACCAGTGAAAGGAGCGGTAACGGGGGCAGTAAAAGCTAGGAACTTAAAATCGGCAGGGGAGCTCCCCGGGATACTGAAAGAGAAACTAGCGAAGGAGGTTGAGGGGGGGAGAATGGCCGGCCCTTTCACAGAAAAGCCAATAGCAGATCTAGTCATTTCCCCCTTGGGGGTGGTTCCCAAGAAGGAGGAAGGGAAATATTGCATGATACATCACTTATCATACCCAAAGGGTAGGTCGGTAAACGATGCTATCAATAAAGAGGAAGCAACAGTGCAATACCAATCATTCGACAGTGCAGTGCAGCTGGTAAGGAAGGCAGGGAGAGGGGCCATGATGGCTAAGATAGATATTGAATCGGCTTTTCGGCCATTGCCGCTGAATCCGGATAGTTTTAAACTGATGGGGTGCAAATTTGAAGGGCTTTATTATGTGGATAAATGCCTACCAGTGGGGTGCTCCATATCATGCTCAATCTTTGAGAAGTTTAGCACTTTTCTGCACTGGTTAGCGGTAGCAAGGAAAAAGAGGGATTCAATAGTCCACTACTTGGACCATTTCATGGTGGTAGGAGGGGCGGGCTCCGACAGGTGCGAAAGCATGAAAGCAGGGCTGATAGGTTTGCTTGAAGAGATGGGGGTCCCAGTGGCAGACAAAAAGACAGAGGGTCCTTGTGCGACACTAGCATTCCTGGGCATAACAATAGATTCAGTGAAAGGACAATGCGAGCTACCCGAGGATAAGGTGAAAAAGGCTAGGGAGCTGATAGCATGGATGGCGACACGGAAAAAGGTAACGCTAAGGGAGATGCAGAAAACTTTGGGGGTATTGAACTTTGCGTGTAAAGTGATACCGGTAGGAAGGATTTTTAAAAGGCGATTGGAGATTAGCACAAAGGGCGCAAAAAAGCCAGAGCATATGATTAGGGTGACAAAGGAGATGAGGGAAGACCTGAATGTGTGGGACCAATTTTTACAGGATTTCAACGGGGTGCGCATATGGCAGGAGGTTGCGCCCGCAGTTGAGTTGGAGCTATACACGGACGCGGCAGGGGGAATGGGGTATGGAGCATACTTTCAAGGGAGGTTGTGCGCGGGAGGATGGCCCGAAAGATGGAAGGAGATAGGATGGGTTAGAAACTTGGTGCTGCTGGAGTTATTCCCCATAGTGGTGGCCATGGAGCTATGGGGTGGGGAGCTAGAAAATAAGACAATAATATGTTGGTCAGACAATATGGGGGTGGTCGAGGTCATCAATCAGCTGTCCGCCTCATCACTGCCAGTAGTTAGGTATCTAAGGTACTTGGTTTTGAAATGTTTAAAGCATAACATCTGTGTCAGGGCCAAACACATTCCGGGTTTCAGAAACGTAGTTGCTGACGCGCTATCCCGTTTTAAATGGGAGAAGTTTAGGGAGCTTGCACCCAATGCCAGACAGGAAGGTGAATGTTGCCCTATGCTTCTTTGGCAGACTGGCAACGTATAGAAGGAATCGAGGGACTGGTCGAGAAAGCCTTGGCACCAAGTACATGGGCAGTATACAGGAAATATTGGGAACAGAGGTGCAAATATAGGGAGGAAGCTAAAGGAGGGGAGGAGGGAAAATTCCTAGAGCGGTTGATGGTGCTACCGAGGGAAGGCGTAAGAAAGGGGCGGCTGAGTGCAGTACTAGCAGGGATATCATATTGTGCACAGCTATACGGGGGAATGGATTGGTCCAGGAAGTTTATAGTAAAGAAGATTGCGAGGGCATGGGGAAGAGATGAGGAAAAGGGAGCGGATAGAAGGGAACCAATAACGGAAGACAGATTACAGAAAATGACAGGGGCGCTAGAAGGGGTGTGCGCAAGCAGGGACGAGGCGCTAATATTCAGAACAGCGTTTATAGTGGCATTTCATGGAGCAACGAGGATAGGAGAACTGTTACCAAAGAACAGAAAAATAGGTAAAGGAGGGATAGAGATAGGGGATGTAAGATGGGGGGAGGAAGCAGTATTGATATTGGTGAGACAATCCAAAACAGACAAGGAAGGGAAAGGGGCATGGCTGAATATGGCTGGAACAGGGGGAGCACTGTTGCCTTAAATCCAAAAGTTTAAAGTATTCTATCCCTGAAGAAAAGATAGAAAGTACAGGAAAAACTAGTGTAGTGAACAACTGTGAGGGGAACGTCATAAGGGAGGGGCTGCTGGGAGAGAACAATGGTGTAGTTGGTGTACTAGGTGTGGGGGTTGCAGGAGAGATAAGGAGAGAAGGCATTGGTCAGGAGAAGGCTCAGGGAGGGGCTGGGGGAAAGGTGTTATAAGGAGAGGGACTGCAGGAGGGAGTCACTAACTGTCATGATTATATATTATCCTAACTCTTTATACAACCTTGACTGCTAATATCCTTGCACCTATCTACTTAACCCCTCCCACGGACAAGGTATATAGGATCAGCTAACCTATTGTTAGTTGCTTAGAATTCTGTCTTGTGCTGCTACCAATCTACTCAGGACTCGCTCTCCTCAGCAGCTGCTGCACCTGACACAGGATCTCTGCTCAAACCAAGCCGGCTGTGACGTCACACGCCACCGGAACTCATACCAGCTAATTCTAACTTCTCTACAAGGAATTACCGGTACCGGACCTTCGACTTCTCACTAAAGATTTCTCCTAAAAACAGACTATCTAACTTTCAACTCGGTAAGATTCCAACTTTAATCCTTACCTCTATCAATCATCGCAATCCTCAGTCAGTACTGAACTTCTACTAAATGTTAAACATCTCATTTAAAAAACCTTCAGTGAAAAGTTTAACAAAGATTTGAATTCAAAACAAGTTGATAAAATGATCTTACTAAATAACTGTTGTTATATGACATAACCTGATCAGTATTATTGTTTCAGTTTACCGTTATAAGTAATCACACATGTGTTATTTAAACTGACATAAAATTCACTTTGCTAAAACTCCTTATAAGTAATTTACAATCTACAGCTACCATTCTCTCCACTTTATATTTTCTTTTGGTTCTTGGAACTGCACTTAGCATTCTCACACTTGTTGCTTAGATGCAGTTTCAGATTTAACCCTAGATTAACTGACAGACAGATATCATATTCCATATCAAACAACAGTTGCGCCCTTGTTACATATATGTTATTGATATCTGCCTTTCTACATTCATATATAATTCTTAAGCTGCAGTTGTGGTTCAAAAACAGAATTTATGTTTACCTGATAAATTTCTTTCTCCAACGGTGTGTCCGGTCCACGGCGTCATCCTTACTTGTGGGATATTCTCCTCCCCAACAGGAAATGGCAAAGAGCCCAGCAAAGCTGGTCACATGATCCCTCCTAGGCTCCGCCTACCCCAGTCATTCGACCGACGTTAAGGAGGAATATTTGCATAGGAGAAACCATATGGTACCGTGGTGACTGTAGTTAAAGAAAATAAAATATCAGACCTGATTAAAAAAACCAGGGCGGGCCGTGGACCGGACACACCGTTGGAGAAAGAAATTTATCAGGTAAACATAAATTCTGTTTTCTCCAACATAGGTGTGTCCGGTCCACGGCGTCATCCTTACTTGTGGGAACCAATACCAAAGCTTTAGGACACGGATGAAGGGAGGGAGCAAATCAGGTCACCTAAATGGAAGGCACCACGGCTTGCAAAACCTTTCTCCCAAAAATAGCCTCAGAAGAAGCAAAAGTATCAAACTTGTAAAATTTGGTAAAAGTGTGCAGTGAAGACCACGTCGCTGCCCTACATATCTGATCAACAGAAGCCTCGTTCTTGAAGGCCCATGTGGAAGCCACAGCCCTAGTGGAATGAGCTGTGATTCTTTCGGGAGGCTGCCATCCGGCAGTCTCGTAAGCCAATCTGATGATGCTTTTAATCCAAAAAGAGAGAGAGGTAGAAGTTGCTTTTTGACCTCTCCTTTTACCTGAATAAACAACAAACAAGGAAGATGTTTGTCTAAAATCCTTTGTAGCATCTAAGTAGAATTTTAGAGCGCGAACAACATCCAAATTGTGCAACAAACGTTCCTTCTTTGAAACTGGTTTCGGACACAGAGAAGGTACGATAATCTCCTGGTTAATGTTTTTGTTAGAAACAACTTTTGGAAGAAAACCAGGTTTAGTACGTAAAACCACCTTATCTGCATGGAACACCAGATAAGGAGGAGAACACTGCAGAGCAGATAATTCTGAGACTCTTCTGGCAGAAGAAATCGCAACTAAAAACAAAACTTTCCAAGATAATAACTTAATATCAACGGAATGTAAGGGTTCAAACGGAACCCCCTGAAGAACTGAAAGAACTAAATTGAGACTCCAAGGAGGAGTCAAAGGTTTGTAAACAGGCTTGATTCTAACCAGAGCCTGCACAAAGGCTTGAACATCTGGCACAGCTGCCAGCTTTTTGTGAAGTAATACCGACAAGGCAGAAATCTGTCCCTTCAGGGAACTTGCAGATAATCCTTTTTCCAATCCTTCTTGAAGGAAGGATAGAATCCTAGGAATCTTAACCTTGTCCCAAGGGAATCCTTTAGATTCACACCAACAGATATATTTTTTCCAAATTTTGTGGTAAATCTTTCTAGTCACAGGCTTTCTGGCCTGAACAAGAGTATCGATAACAGAATCTGAGAATCCTCGCTTCGATAAAATCAAGCGTTCAATCTCCAAGCAGTCAGCTGGAGTGAAACCAGATTCGGATGTTCGAACGGACCCTGAACAAGAAGGTCTCGTCTCAAAGGTAGCTTCCAAGGTGGAGCCGATGACATATTCACCAGATCTGCATACCAAGTCCTGCGTGGCCACGCAGGAGCTATCAAGATCACCGACGCCCTCTCCTGCTTGATCCTGGCTATCAGCCTGGGGATGAGAGGAAATGGCGGGAACACATAAGCTAGTTTGAAGGTCCAAGGTGCCACTAGTGCATCCACTAGAGCCGCCTTGGGATCCCTGGATCTGGCCCCGTAGCAAGGAACTTTGAAGTTCTGACGAGAGGCCATCAGATCCATGTCTGGAATGCCCCACAGGTGAGTGACTTGGGCAAAGATTTCCGGATGGAGTTCCCACTCCCCCGGATGCAATGTCCGCCGACTCAGAAAATCCGCTTCCCAGTTTTCCACTCCTGGGATGTGGATAGCAGACAGGTGGCAGGAGTGAGATTCCGCCCAAAGAATTATTTTGGTTACTTCTTCCATCGCTAGGGAACTCCTTGTTCCCCCCTGATGGTTGATGTACGCAACAGTCGTCATGTTGTCTGATTGAAACCGTATGAACCTGGTCCTCGCAAGCTGGGGCCAGGCCTGGAGAGCATTGAATATCGCTCTCAGTTCCAGAATATTTATCGGTAGAAGAGATTCTTCCCGAGACCAAAGACCCTGAGCTTTCAGGGATCCCCAGACCGCGCCCCAGCCTATCAGACTGGCGTCGGTCGTGACAATGACCCACTCTGGTCTGTGGAACATCATCCCTTGAGACAGATTGTCCAGGGACAGCCACCAACGGAGTGAGTCTCTGGTCTTCTGATTTACTTGTATCTTCGGAGACAAGTCTGTATAGTCCCCATTCCACTGACTGAGCATGCACAGTTGTAATGGTCTTAGATGAATGCGCGCAAAAGGAACTATGTCCATCGCCGCCACCATCAACCCGATCACTTCCATGCACTGAGCTATGGAAGGAAGAGGAACGGAATGAAGTATCCGACAAGAGTCCAGAAGCCTTGTTTTTCTGGCCTCTGTTAGAAAGATCCTCATTTCTAAGGAGTCTATAATTGTTCCCAAGAAGGGAACCCTTGTTGACGGGGATAGAGAACTCTTTTCCACGTTCACTTTCCAGCCGTGAGATCTGAGAAAGGCCAGGACAATGTCCGTGTGAGCCTTTGCTTGAGGAAGGGACGACGCTTGAATCAGAATGTCGTCCAGGTAAGGTACTACTGCAATGCCCCTTGGTCTTAGCACCGCTAGAAGGGACCCTAGTACCTTTGTGAAAATCCTTGGAGCAGTGGCTAATCCGAAAGGAAGCGCCACGAACTGGTAATGTTTGTCCAGGAATGCAAACCTTAGGAACCGATGATGTTCCTTGTGGATAGGAATATGTAGATACGCATCCTTTAAATCCACCGTGGTCATGAATTGACCTTCCTGGATGGAAGGAAGGATAGTTCGGATGGTTTCCATCTTGAACGATGGGACCCTGAGAAATTTGTTTAAGATCTTGAGATCTAGGATTGGTCTGAACGTTCCCTCTTTTTTGGGAACTATGAACAGATTGGAGTAGAACCCCATCCCCTGTTCTCTTAATGGAACAGGATGAATCACTCCCATTTTTAACAGGTCTTCTACACAATGTAAGAACGCCTGTCTTTTTATGTGGTCTGAAGACAACTGCGACCTGTGGAACCTCCCCCTTGGGGGAAGTCCCTTGAATTCCAGAAGATAACCCTGGGAGACTATTTCTAGCGCCCAAGGATCCAGAACATCTCTTGCCCAAGCCTGAGCGAAGAGAGAGAGTCTGCCCCCCACCAGATCCGGTCCCGGATCGGGGGCCAATATTTCATGCTGTCTTGGTAGCAGTGGCAGGTTTCTTGGCCTGCTTTCCCTTGTTCCAGCCTTGCATTGGTCTCCAAGCTGGCTTGGCCTGAGAAGTATTACCCTCTTGCTTAGAGGACGTAGCACCTTGGGCTGGTCCGTTTTTACGAAAGGGACGAAAATTAGGTCTATTTTTTGCCTTGAAAGGCCGATCCTGAGGAAGGGCGTGGCCCTTACCCCCAGTGATATCAGAGATAATCTCTTTCAAGTCAGGACCAAACAACGTTTTCCCCTTGAAAGGAATGTTTAGTAGCTTGTTCTTGGACGACGCATCAGCCGACCAAGATTTCAACCAAAGCGCTCTGCGCGCCACAATAGCAAACCCAGAGTTCTTAGCCGCTAACTTAGCCAATTGCAAAGAGGCGTCTAGAGTGAAAGAATTAGCCAATTTGAGAGCATTGATTCTGTCCATAATCTCCTCATAAGGAGGAGAGTCACTATCGAGCACCTTAAGCAGTTCATCAAACCAGAAATATGCGGCAGTAGTGACAGGGACAATGCATGAAATGGGTTGTAGAAGGTAACCCTGCTGAACAAACATCTTTTTAAGCAAACCTTCTAATTTTTTATCCATAGGATCTTTGAAAGCACAACTATCCTCTATGGGAATAGTGGTGCGTTTGTTTAAAGTAGAAACCGCTCCCTCGACCTTGGGGACTGACTGCCATAAGTCCTTTCTGGGGTCGACCATAGGAAACAATTTTTTAAATATGGGGGGAGGGACGAAAGGAATACCGGGCCTTTCCCATTCTTTATTAACAATGTCCGCCACCCGCTTGGGTATAGGAAAAGCTTCTGGGAGCCCCGGCCCCTCTAGGAACTTGTCCATTTTACATAGTTTCTCTGGGATGACTAAATTTTCACAATCATCCAGAGTGGATAATACCTCCTTAAGCAAAATGCGGAGATGTTCCAATTTAAATTTAAATGTAATCACATCAGATTCAGCCTGCTGAGAAATGTTCCCTAAATCAGTAATTTCTCCCTCAGACAAAACCTCCCTGGCCCCCTCAGATTGGGTTAGGGGCCCTTCAGAGATATTAATATCAGCGTCGTCATGCTCTTCAGTAACTAAAACAGAGCAGCCACGCTTACGCTGACAAGGGTTCATTTTGGCTAAAATGTTTTTGACAGAATTATCCATTACAGCCGTTAATTGTTGCATAGTAAGGAGTATTGGCGCGCTAGATGTACTAGGGGCCTCCTGAGTGGGCAAGACTCGTGTAGACGAAGGAGGGAATGATGCAGTACCATGCTTACTCCCCTCACTTGAGGAATCATCTTGGGCATCATTGTCATTATCACATAAATCACATTTATTTAAATGAATAGGAATTCTGGCTTCCCCACATTCAGAACACAGTCTATCTGGTAGTTCAGACATGTTAAACAGGCATAAACTTGAACAGAAAGTACAAAAAACGTTTTAAAATAAAACCGTTACTGTCACTTTAAATTTTAAACTGAACACACTTTATTACTGCAATTGCGAAAAAACATGAAGGAATTGTTCAAAATTCACCAAATTTTCACCACAGCGTCTTAAAGCTTTGAAAATATTGCACACCAATTTTGGAAGCTTTAACCCTTAAAATAACGGAACCGGAGCCGTTTTAAGCTTTAAACCCCTTTACAGTCCCTGGTATCTGCTTTGCTGAGACCCAACCAAACCCAAAGGGGAATACGATACCAAATGACGCCTTCAGAAGTCTTTTATAAGTATCAGAGCTCCTCTCACATGCGACTGCATGCCATGCCTCTCAAAAACAAGTGCGCAACACCGGCGCGAAAATGAGACTCTGCCTATGCTTTGGGAAAGCCCCTAAAGAATAAGGTGTCTAAAACAGTGCCTGCCGATATTATTATATCAAAATACCCATAAAAAATGATTCCTCAAGGCTAAATATGTGTTAATAATCAATCGATTTAGCCCAGAAAAAGTCTACAGTTTAAATAAGCCCTTGTGAAGCCCTTATTTACAATCGTAATAAACATGGCTTACCGGATCCCATAGGGAAAATGACAGCTTCCAGCATTACATCGTCTTGTTAGAATGTGTCATACCTCAAGCAGTAAGAGACTGCACACTGTTCCCCCAACTGAAGTTAATTGCTCTCAACAGTCCTGTGTGGAACAGCCATGGATTTTAGTTACGGTTGCTAAAATCATTTTCCTCATACAAACAGAATTCTTCATCTCTTTTCTGTTTCTGAGTAAATAGTACGTACCAGCACTATTTGAAAATAACAAACTCTTGATTGAATAATGAAAAACTACAGTTAAACACTAAAAAACTCTAAGCCATCTCCGTGGAGATGTTGCCTGTACAACGGCAAAGAGAATGACTGGGGTAGGCGGAGCCTAGGAGGGATCATGTGACCAGCTTTGCTGGGCTCTTTGCCATTTCCTGTTGGGGAGGAGAATATCCCACAAGTAAGGATGACGCCGTGGACCGGACACACCTATGTTGGAGAAATATATTTTCTCGTTCTTTTTCTGCCTTTTTTGGAAAAGCAGAATTAATTTGTGACACTAACCTTTTTTCTTCCTTTCGGAGCCAAGGAAACGCGGGGGGAGGGCAAGCTGGGGGGATTAGCGCCAACCCCGCTGAAAATAGATAGACTGGTTCGCGAGCTGCAAGCATACCCTATCATAGAGGATAGAGATTTATTAATTGAGGGGCTGAGTAGGGGTTTTACAGTACCAGTGAAAGGAGCGGTAACGGGGGCAGTAAAAGCTAGGAACTTAAAATCGGCAGGGGAGCTCCCCGGGATACTGAAAGAGAAACTAGCGAAGGAGGTTGAGGGGGGGAGAATGGCCGGCCCTTTCACAGAAAAGCCAATAGCAGATCTAGTCATTTCCCCCTTGGGGGTGGTTCCCAAGAAGGAGGAAGGGAAATATTGCATGATACATCACTTATCATACCCAAAGGGTAGGTCGGTAAACGATGCTATCAATAAAGAGGAAGCAACAGTGCAATACCAATCATTCGACAGCGCAGTGCAGCTGGTAAGGAAGGCAGGGAGAGGGGCCATGATGGCTAAGATAGATATTGAATCGGCTTTTCGGCCATTGCCGCTGAATCCGGATAGTTTTAAACTGATGGGGTGCAAATTTGAAGGGCTTTATTATGTGGATAAATGCCTACCAATGGGGTGCTCCATATCATGCTCAATCTTTGAGAAGTTTAGCACTTTTCTGCACTGGTTAGCGGTAGCAAGGCAAAAGAGGGATTCAATAGTCCACTACTTGGACGATTTCATGGTGGTAGGAGGGGCGGGCTCCGACAGGTGCGAAAGCATGAAAGCAGGGCTGATAGGTTTGCTTGAAGAGATGGGGGTCCCAGTGGCAGACAAAAAGACAGAGGGTCCTTGCGCGACACTAGCATTCCTGGGCATAACAATAGATTCAGTGAAAGGACAATGCGAGCTACCCGAGGATAAGGTGAAAAAGGCTAGGGAGCGGATAGCATGGATGGCGACACGGAAGGTAACGCTAAGGGAGATGCAGAAAACTTTGGGGGTATTGAACTTTGCGTGTAAAGTGATACCGGTAGGAAGGATTTTTAAAAGGCGATTGGAGATTAGCACAAAGGGCGCAAAAAAGCCAAAGCATATGATTAGGGTGACAAAGGAGATGAGGGAAGACCTGAAAGTGTGGGACCAATTTTTACAGGATTTCAACGGGGTGCGCATATGGCAGGAGGTTGCGCCCGCAGTTGAGTTGGAGCTATACACGGACGCGGCAGGGGGAATGGGGTATGGAGCATACTTTCAAGGGAGGTTGTGCGCGGGAGGATGGCCCGAAAGATGGAAGGAGATAGGATGGGTTAGAAACTTGGTGCTGCTGGAGTTATTCCCCATAGTGGTGGCCATGGAGCTATGGGGTGGGGAGCTAGAAAATAAGACAATAATATGTTGGTCAGACAATATGGGGGTGGTCGAGGTCATCAATCAGCTGTCCGCCTCATCACTGCCAGTAGTTAGGTATCTAAGGTACTTGGTTTTGAAATGTTTAAAGCATAACATCTGTGTCAGGGCCAAACACATTCCGGGTTTCAGAAACGTAGTTGCTGACGCGCTATCCCGTTTTAAATGGGAGAAGTTTAGGGAGCTTGCACCCAATGCCAGACAGGAAGGTGAATGTTGCCCTATGCTTCTTTGGCAGATTGGCAACGGATAGAAGGAATCGAGGGACTGGTCGAGAAAGCCTTGGCATCAAGTACATGGGCAGTATACAGGAAATATTAGGGACAGAGGTGCAAATATAGGGAGGAAGCGAAAGGAGGGGAGGAGGGAAGATTCCTAGAGCGGTTGATGGTGCTACCGAGGGAAGGCGTAAGAAAGGGGCGGCTGAGTGCAGTACTAGCAGGGATATCATATTGTGCACAGCTATACGGGGGAATGGATTGGTCCAGGAAGTTTATAGTAAAGAAGATTGCGAGGGCATGGGGAAGAGATGAGGAAAAGGGAGCGGATAGAAGGGAACCAATAACGGAAGACAGATTACAGAAAATGACAAGGGCGCTAGAAGGGGTGTGCGCAAGCAGGGACGAGGCGCTAATATTCAGAACAGCGTTTATAGTGGCATTTCATGGAGCAACGAGGATAGGAGAACTGTTACCAAAGAACAGAAAAATAGGTAAAGGAGGGATAGAGATAGGGGATGTAAGATGGGGGGAGGAAGCAGTATTGATATTGGTGAGACGATCCAAAACAGACAAGGAAGGGAAAGGGGCATGGCTGAATATGGCTGGAACAGGGGGAGCACTGTGCCCGGTGGCCTGTGTCAAAGAGTACCTGTTAACAAAGAGGGAGGGGGGCCGCACATTCCTGCGGCATGCGGATGGATCAGATGTAACAATTTTTCAGTTTAAGAGCGTGCTACAAAGGGTAGTAAAGAAGCTGGGGTGGGAAAATGCACACTTTGCGCCGCATTCATTCAGAATAGGGGCAGCGACCGCCGCAGCAGGTAGGGGTTGTTCAGAGGAACAGATTAAAAAGCTAGGGAGATGGAAATCCGCAGCATACAAATCATACATAAGGTTGCAAAAAGAGTAAGGCTTCATATCAAATTGTTCTAACTGTTAAAAATTGTTTTTTCTTTTTGTGTGTGTTACAGGCAAAGCATTAAGGGTGTGGATAGTAGGACATTCCTACATTTACTGGGCGCAGGCTAGGGCGGCGGCATCAGCGCAGGGATTACATTTAGGTTTTTCGCACAGGGAAGTTAGCATTAGATGGATAGGAAAAAGAGGTATGATGTGGGACGAGTTAGTGCCAACAATACAGCAGGCAAGGCGGAGATGAGGGTGTCCAGACGCCCTGATTATACATCTAGGGGGGAATGACATAGGAGCATACCCGCTCAGAGAGCTAGAGGAGAAAGTAGCAGGGAGTATGTGATGGTTAAAAGTTGCATGGCCATCGGTGCGGGTGATATGGTCCAATATAGTGTCCAGGATATACTGGCGGAACTCGTACACGAGCAAGGCAGGATATAGATTGAGGAGAAAAGTGAACCAGGTAGCGGCGAAGGTAATGAAGGAGATAGGGGGCGGAGTAGTAGAGCACCCATTGATAGCAGCCAAAAAGGAGGAGCTATTCAGACGGGATGGAGTACACCTCACGGATGAGGGGAATGACCAAATGCTGGCGGATATCAGAGGGATGTGCCAAGAGCTGGTGGAGGTAAGGAAAGGTCACGAATGACGGAGAATGGTGGGCCGAAAGAGGGGCTCTTTTGGTGGCGGTGAAGTTTGTGCACGACACGTGGGCGGGGCAGAATAGGGGGTGGGAGGATCCCGCGGCATACTCAGCCCTGAGGGGTGATCCGGTGGTCTATCTAATGGGGGGGGGCTATGCAGTGGGTTCTCCCTTCTCCAACTGCCCTGCCAGGGGGGGGTAGTGGTTACACCCCCATAGGCGTGGTCCCCAAAATTCTGGTTTAATGCAGTGGCATTATTTGAGGTTCTTTTGAAGTTGATTTTATGGCTGAATTTTGCAAGATATAGTTTAAAGGTGTCAAAATTCAATTAAGTAATAAATCGTGACCTTTCCACATTTCGCCATAACTACTGTGTCTGTGTTTTTATTTTAGATAAGTCTTAGATAAGTTAAAATGGGGTTTGGGGGTTCAATGGTTTTATACAGTAATTTTTTCAAAGGAATGCAGCCTCCTCACCTTATACGGCAGGAGCCGTGAGACAACAGCTGAGAAGGTAACTGACCTAAAGTGCGGTGAGAGCTGCGGTCAAAGTCGTGCTGTATTGGAGGTATGTGGGATAAACAAAAGTCTTCTGTGTATCAGATGGAGAACCACGTAAGCCCCTACATTTTATATTCCTGTTGATCTATATGTATTTCATTGACTGCTCTATATACCACAGCTGCAAATGCATTCATAGTGGATTACTGGCTGTTCTTTCCAAATATCAACCTTGCTAACACTGCAGTGTATATAACAAAGCTTGCTAACTGTTTCATGCATGAACTAACCTTTACTTGGACTGTTTCTGGAACGATGTTAGGCCTTCCACATGCTGGGACATTCATAGACTGTATCTAGTTTATTTACGCTACCCGAGTCAATTTAAAAAATGTGCGTGTTTTATGTGTGTGAGACTTACTTCTGTGGGCACTATTCTATGAAATATTAAAAACCAAGGGATGGTTTTTTATTAACTTAAGTGTGCTGAATTCCCTGTCTATTTTTTAAATCAAGTTTTAATTAATACGTTTCTGCTATTTTCTAAAATATGAATGGATGTATACAACAGTACAACCATGTACCCTAAATAGGCCTCAAACACAACCAAGACTACTCCTGCTAATAGTCCTTTGTAGGACAAGATCTCTCACCTCAGAGGGGGAGCTTGCTCTCCTGTGGCTCCTCAGATCACCGTCAGACACATCACTCAGCCTTTCACACTCCGCCTCCTCTTCTTCCTCTTCTTTCTCTACTGATCTTAGAACATCCTCAGATACAACAAAGTCTGAATCCTCTTCATCTTCATCTCTTTTTCTTTTCCTTCGTTTCTTTTTCACAGACCCCTCTTCAGGTTCACTGGGTTTTGTGGGAGAGGATAAACCAGATGAAGACAGCTGGTCAGCTAGATCGTGCAGGTAACGCAAGGCTCTGAAACAAAAGGCACATGTCACGTAAAAGTCTGCATAGCCCAACGTCACATAAAAGTATGCATAGCCCAACGTCATGAAAAAGTCTGCATAGCCCTACATCACCTACTGTATAGCCCAACGTCACATGAAAGTCTACATAGCCCAACGTTACACAAAGGTTTGCATAGCCCAACGTCACATGAAGGTCTGCATAGCACAATCAGCTTATCAAACAAAAAACCTGTCACTGAATAAAAATGTCTTCTGTTTGTATATGTAAGAAGTAACTCTTAACCACTGGCACCTAAACCATGCTATAAAAGAATTAAGTATACCCTTGTCTAGTCTAACAAGGCTATAAAAGAATGGAGTATACCTGGTCTAGTCTAGCCAGACTATAAAACAATGGAGTATACTCGGTCTAGTCTAACAAGGCTATAAAAGAGTAAAGTATACCCTTGTCTAGTGTAACCAGGCTATAAAAGAATGGAGTATGCCCTTGTCTAATGTAACCAGACAATAAAAGAATGGAGTATACCCTTGTCTAGTCTAACCATGCTATACAAGAATGGAGTATATCCTTTTCTAGTCTAAACAGGCTACTGGGGTAGTGACAATGGTGGTAAACATGTGCGCGTCAACTAGAGTAGTAACAACGCTGGTAAACATATGTGCGCCAACTAAAGTAGTGACAATGGTGGTAAACATATGTGCGTCAACTCAAATATTGACAACGGTGGCAAACATGTGCGCATCAACTCGAGTATTGACAATGGTGGTAAACATGTGCGCGTCAACTGGGGTAGTGACAACGGTGGTAATAATGTGCGCGTCAACTGGGGTATTGACAATGGTGGTAAACATTTGCGCGTCAACTAGAGTAGTGACAACGGTGGTAAACATGTGCGTGTCAACTAGAGTAATGACAACGGTGGTAAATGTGCGCGTCAACTGGGGAAATGACAACGGTGGTAAACATGCGCATCAACTGGGGTAGTGACAACGGTGGTAAATATGTGAATGTTAAATAGGGACTGGGATAGTGACAACAGTGGTAAACATGTGCCCGTCAACTTGAGTAGTGGTAGTGACAACGATGGTAAACATGTGCGCCTCAATTATTAGGATTATGGTGCATACAACTCTAAAAAAAAAATAATGAATTTAAAGGACCAGTAAATACAGTAGATTTGCACTCCGTCTAAACTTCAAATGATTAGTAGATTTTTTTTCTGACAAATTTTTTGTTATTTCCACTCCTCCTGTATCATGTGACAGCCATCAGCCAATCAAAAATCCATATACGTATATTCTGTCAATTCTTGCACATTATCAGTAGGAGCTGGTAAATATAAAAAGAGACTGTGCACAATTTGTAAATGGAAGTAAATTGGAAAGTTGTTTAAAAATAGTGCTCTGAGTCATGAAAGTTTAATTTGGGCTTTACAATGAGAATATAAAGATATCATAGTGTGCAGCTCTGTTTGGATAACGTAAAACATTGCTTCACCTAGGTACAAAAAAATACCCTAACTATGAAGGGTAAGAAGCAGCTAATAGATCGTGGTAGATAAGGACACCAATTCAAGTAAAAAAAACCTTTAACAAAAATTTCAGTAGGAGAATTAGATTAACGATATAAACAAGCACTTACACTTTAGCTGCCCGTCTCCTTGGGCGCCCACCTGGTGTGGTCTCTGTGCACTCGTCTTCTTCTCTGAGGACAAATGTGTTTACTGGAGCCTGATTTTCCTGAGCTTCCTCTGCTAAACGAAGGATGAGAAGTTCAGCCTTGGTCTTACGACCTCGCTTTCTCACAGGCGGGGTTAGAAGAGAAGTGGCTTGAGGACTTTTCACTGGAGAAGGAGGACATGATGGCAGAAGAACAGAAGCAGGGGTAGTAGGGGATGGTGGGAAATTTGGAGACAGAAGTTTAGCCTTAAACTTGCCCCTTTGTTTTTTTGGTATCTTCACAGAGGGAGTTCGTGGAGAGGCAGTAGGGCTACTTTTGTCCATAGAAGCAGGTAGAAATTGTGTCAGTTCAACAGACACGGGTGTAACAACGGACGAAAACTCAGTATTAGACTTGCGCTGTCGCTTCTTTGGCAGCTTTATAGGTAAGGTTAACTGAGTAGAAGCACTGTTCTCCTGAGAAGGAGACAGACAAGGCGTCAGCACAACAGACACTGGAGTAGCAGGTGATAATAGTTCAGACTTGGACCTGCGTCCTCGTTTTTTTGCAACATTTACAGGTGGTGTTAGTAGAGAAGTAGCACAAGGCCTACTCGCCAGAGCCGCAGACAGACCAGGGTGAAGCAGACCAGGCACAGAAGCAGATGGTGATGGAGGTTCCGCCCTTGACTTGCGTCCTTGTCTTTTTGCCACCTTTGTGGATGGGGTTAATACAGACGCAGGACTGGTTTTCAGAGATGTAGGCAGACAAGGTGGCACTGGGACAGGCACAGGAGTAGCAGGGGATGGAGAAGAGCTTGAACTTAGTTTAGGTTGTCGCCCTCGTCTCCTTTTGAGACGCGGTGTCTCTAGGGAGGTGTCGGCAACTCTTTTATTAACTATAGAACCACAGCTTGAATCTTCATATTCACCATCTGCAGGAAAAAAAGGAAAAAAGATTGGGAAATTGCCTGATCCTGTTTACTAAGCTGGTCCACCTACAACATGCTTTGTACACTTAAAATAAATCAATGTTTAAATCCGAGAGACAGAAGTTTTTTCAGTTTATTAGACGCACTGTAGCTTTCTACATATACAATATTCCCTCCCCTCATGTCCGTAAAACAATTATAGTGTTATGAATAGGCAAAACATAATTTATGTAAGAACTTACCTGATAAATTCATTTCTTTCATATTGGCAAGAGTCCATGAGCTAGTGACATATGGGATATACAATCCTACCAGGAGGGGCAAAGTTTCCCAAACCTCAAAATGCCTATAAATACACCCCTCACCACACCCAAAATTCAGTTTAACGAATAGCCAAGCAGTGGGGTGATAAAGAAAGGAGTAGAAAGCATCAACAAAGGAAATTTGGAAATAATTGTGCTTTATAAAAAAAATCATAACCACCATAAAAAGGGTGGGCCTCATGGACTCTTGCCAATATGAAAGAAATTAATTTATCAGGTAAGTTCTTACATAAATTATGTTTTCTTTCATGTAATTGGCAAGAGTCCATGAGCTAGTGACATATGGGATATCAATACCCAAGATGTGGAGTCTTCCACTTAAGAGTCACTAGAGAGGGAGGGAATAAAATAAAAACAGCCATATACCGCTGAAAAAATTAATCCACAACCCCAAAAAATAAGTTTATTTTCATTTTTGAAAGAAAAAAACTTAAATCAAAAGCAGAAGAATCAAACTGAAACAGCTGCCTGAAGAACTTTTCTACCAAAAACTGCTTCCGAAGAAGCAAATACATCAAAATGGTAGAATTTAGTAAATGTATGCAAAGAGGACCAAGTCGCTGCTTTGCAAATCTAATCAACTGAAGCTTCATTCTTAAAAGCCCACGAAGTGGAGACTGAACTAGTAGAATGAGCTATAATTCTCTGAGGCGGGGCTTGACCAGACTCCAAATAAGCTTTAAGAATCAAAAGCTTTAACCAAGAGGCCAATGAAATAGGAGAGGCCTTCTGACCTTTCCTAGGACCAGAAAATATAACAAATAGACTAGAAGTCTTCCTGAAATCTTAAGTAGATTCAACATAATATTTCAAAGCTCTCACCACATCCAAAGAATGTAAGGATCTTTCCAAAGGATTCTTAGGATTAGGACACAAGGAAGGGACAACAATTTCTCTACTAATGTTGTTAGAATTCACAACCTTAAGGAAAAATTCAAATGAAGTCCGCAAAACCGCCTTATCCTGATGAAAAGTCAGAAAAGGAGATTCACAAGAAAGAGCAGATAGCTCAGAAACTCTTCTAGCAGAAGAGATAGCCAAAAGGAACAACACTTTCCAAGAAAGTAGTTTAATGTCCAAAGAATGCATAGGCTCAAATGGAGGAGCCTGTAAAGCCTTCAGAACAAAATTAAGACTCCAAGGAGGAGAAATTGATTTAATGACAGGCTTAATACGAACTAAAGCCTGTACAAAACAGTGTATATCAGGAAGTATAGCAATCTTTCTGTGAAATAAAACAAAAAGAGCGGAGATTTGTCCTTTCAAGGAACTTGCAGACAAACCCTTATCCAAACCATCCTGAAAAAACTGTAAAAATTCTAGGAATTCTAAAAGAATGCCAGGAGAATTCATGAGAAGAACACCATGAAATGTAAGTCTTTCAAACTCTATAATAAATCTTCCTAGAGACTGATTTACGAGCTTGTAACATAGTAGCAATCACTGAGTCAGAGAAACCTCTATGACTTAGTACTAAGCATTTCATTTCCATACCTTCAAATGTAATGATTTGAGATCCTGATGGAAAAATGGACCTTGAGATAGTAGGTCTGGCCGTAACGGAAGTGGCCAAGGCGGGCAACTGGACATCTGAACCAGATCCACATACCAAACCCTGTGTGGCCATGCTGGCACTACCAGCAACACAAATGATTGTTCCATGATAATTTTGGAAAACACTCATGGAAGGAGAACTAAAGGCGGGAAGATATAAGCAGGATGATAACACCAAGGAAGTGTCAGCGCATCCACTGCTTCCGCCTGAACATCCCTGGACCTGGACAAGTATCTGGGAAGTTTCTTGTTTAGATGAGAGGCCATGAGATCTACCTCTGGAGGACCCCACATCTGAACAATCTGAGAAAAAAATATCTGGATGGAGAAACCACTCCCCTGGATGTAAAGTCTAGCGGCTGAGATAATCCGCTTCCCAATTGCCTACACCTGGGATATGCACCGCAGAGATTAGACAGGAGCTGGATTCCGCCCAAACAAGTATTCGAGATACTTCTTTCATAGCTTGGGGACTGTGAGTCCCACCCTGATGATTGACATATGCCACTGTTGTGATAATGTCTGTCTGAAAACAAATGAACAGTTCTCTCTTTAACAGAGGCCAAAACTGAAGAGCTCTGAGAATTGCACGGAGTTCTAAAATATGTATTGGAAATCTCGCCTCTTGAGATTTCCAAACCCCTTGTGCTGTCAGAGATCCTCAAACAGCTCCCCAACCTGAAAAACTTGCATCTGTTGTGATCACAGTCCAGGTTGGCCAAATAAAAGAAGCCCCTTGAACTAAATGATGGTGATCTATCCACCATGTCAGAGAGTGTCGTACATTGGGATTTAAGGATATTAAATTGAGATATCTTTGTATAATCCCTGCACCATTGATTCAGTATACAAAGCTGAAGAGGTCTCATGTGAAAATGAGCAAAGGGGATCGCGTCCGATGCTGCAGTCATGAGACCTAAAACTTCCATGCACATAGCCACTGAAGGGAATGACTGAAACTGAAGGTGCCGGCAGGCTGCAACCAATTTTAAACGTCTCTTGTCTGTTAGAGACAGAGTCATGGACACTGAATCTATCTGGAAGCCTAAAAAGGTGACCTTTGTCTGAGGAATCAAGAAACTTTTTGGTAAATTGATCCTCCAACCATGTTTCCGAAGAAACAATTCTAGTTGATTCGTGTGAGATTCTGCAGTACGTAAAGATTGAGCTAGTACCAAGATATCGTCCAAATAAGGAAACACCGCAATACCCTGTTCTCTGATTGCAGAGAGTAGGACACCCAGAACCTTTGAAAAGATTCTTGGAGCGGTTGCTAGGCCAAATGGAAGAGCAACAAATTGGTAATGCTTGTCTAGAAAAGAGAATCTCAGAAACTGAAAATGTTCTGGATGAATCGGAATATGAAGGTATGCATCCTGCAAGTCTATTGTAGACATATAATGTCCTCGCTGAACAAAAGACAGAATAGTCCTTATAGTCACCATCTTGAAAATTGGTACTCTAACATAACGATTCAAAATTTTCAGATCCAGAACTAGTCTGAATAAATTTTCCTTCTTTGGGACAATGAATAGATTTGAATAAAACCCCAAACCTTGTTCCAGAAGAGGAACTGGCATGATTACCCTTGAAGACTCCAGGTCTGAAACACACTTCAGGAAAGCCTGAGCTTTTACTGGATTTTACTGGGATACGTGAGAGAAAAAATCTTCTCACAGGAGGTCTTGCTCTGAATCCTATTCGATACCCTTGAGAGACAATGCTCTGAATCCATTGATTTTGAACAGATTTTATCCAAATATCCTTGAAAAAACCTTAATCTGCCCCCTACCAGCTGAGCTGGAATGAGGGCCGCACCTTAATGCGGACTTAGGGGCTGACTTTGGTTTCCTAAAAGGCTTGGATTTTTTCCAATTTGAGGAAGATTTCCAATTGGAGGCAGATTCCTTGGGGGGAGGAAAGAGTTTTCATTCCCTATTCTGACAAAAGGAACAAAAACGGTTAGAAGCCTTAGATTTACCCTTAGGTTTTTTTATCCTGAGGCAGAAAAACTCCTTTTCCCCCAGTAACAGTTGAAATAATAGAATCCAACTGAGAACGAAATAAATTATTACCTTGGAAAGAAAGAGATAGTAATCTAGATTTAGATGTCATATCAGCATTCCAAGATTTAAGCCACAAAGCTCTTCTAGCTAATATAGCTAAAGACATGGATCTAACATCACAAATAAAATGATTAGCATGTTGCAGTAAGCAAATAATGCTAGATACGTCAGAATCCAATTCTTGTTGCGCTAAATTCTCCAACCAGAAAGTTGATGCAGCCGCAACATCAGCCAAAGAAATTGCAGGTCTGAGAAGATGACCTGAATATAAATAGGCCTTCCTTAGATAAGATTCAAGCTTTCTATCTAAAGGAACCTTAAAGGAAGTACTATCTACCATAGGAATAGTAGTACGTTTAGCAAGAGTAGAAATAGCCCCATCAATTTTGGGGATCTTTTCCCAAAACTCTATAAATTTTGCTGGCAAAGGATACAATATTTTAAACCTTAAAAAAGGAATAAAAGAAGTACCTGGCTTATTCCATTCCTTAGAATCATGTCAGAAATAGGAAAAAAAACTCCTGGAGAACAAACAGGAGGTTTAAAAACAGCATTTAAACGTTTATTAGACTGAACGTCAAGAGGACTGGTTACCTCAATATCCAAAGTAATTAACACTTCTTAATAAAGAACGCATATACTCAATTTCAAATAAATAAGTAGATTTGTCAGTGTCAATGTCTGAGGAGGATCTTCTGAATCAGATAGATCCTCATCAGAAAAGGATAAATTATCATATTGTTGGTCATTTGAAATTTCATCATCTAAATGAGAAGTTTTAAAAGACCTATTACATTTATTTGAAGGTGGAAATGCAGACAAAGCCTTCAGAATAGAATCAGAAACAAATTCTTTAAAAATTTACAGGTATATTATGCACATTAGAAGTTGAAGAAACTGCAACTGGCAATGTACTATTACTGATGGACACATTATCTGAATGTAAAAGTTTATCAAAACAACTATTACAAATGACATTCGGCGACATAATTTCTACAACTTTACAACAAATGCACATAGCTTTTGTAGAACCGATGTCAAGCAGCAATGTTCCAGCAGAAGCTTCTGAGGCAGGGTCAAAGTGAGACATCTTGCAAAATGTAAGAGAAAAAAACAACATATAAAGCAAAATTATCTATTTCCTTATATGACAGTTTCAGGAATGGGAAAAAACATAATTTATGTAAGAACTTACCTGATAAATTCATTTCTTTCATATTAGCAAGAGTCCATGAGCTAGTGACGTATGGGATATACATTCCTACCAGGAGGGGCAAACTTTCCCAAACCTCAAAATGCCTATAAATACACCCCTCACCACACCCACAAATCAGTTTAACGAATAGCCAAGAAGTGGGGTGATAAGAAAAAAGTGCGAAGCATAAAAATAAGGAATTGGAATAATTGTGCTTTATACAAAAAAATCATAACCACCACAAAAAAGGGTGGGCCTCATGGTCTCTTGCTAATATGAAAGAAATGAATTTATCAGGTAAGTTCTTACATAAATTATGTTTTCTTTCATGTAATTAGCAAGAGTCCATGAGCTAGTGACGTATGGGATAATGACTACCCAAGATGTGGATCTTCCACGCAAGAGTCACTAGAGAGGGAGGGATAAAATAAAGACAGCCAATTCCGCTGAAAAAAATCCACACCCAAAAATAAAGAAAAAAACTGAAAATATAAGCAGAAGATTCAAACTGAAACAGCTGCCTGAAGTACTTTTCTACCAAAGACAGCTTCAGAAGAAGAAAACACATCAAAATGGTAGAATTTAGTAAAAATATGCAAAGAAGACCAAGTTGCTGCTTTGCAAATCTGATCAACCGAAGCATCATTCCTAAACGCCCAGGAAGTAGAAACTGACCTAGTAGAATGAGCTGTAATCCTTTGAGGCGGAGTTTTACCCGACTCGACATAAGCATGATGAATTAAAGATTTCAACCAAGATGCCAAAGAAATGGCAGAGGCCTTCTGACCTTTCCTAGAACCGGAAAAGATAACAAATAGACTAGAAGTCTTTCGGAAATTCTTAGTAGCTTCAACATAATATTTCAAAGCTCTAACTACATCCAAAGAATACAATGATTTCTCCTTAGAATTCTTAGGATTAGGACATAATGAAGGAACCACAATTTCTCTACTAATGTTGTTAGAATTCACAACCTTAGGTAAAAATTTAAAAGAAGTTCGCAACACCGCCTTATCCTGGTGAAAAATCAGAAAAGGAGACTCACAAGAAAGAGCAGATAATTCAGAAACTCTTCTGGCAGAAGAGATGGCCAAAAGGAACAAAACTTTCCAAGAAAGTAATTTAATGTCCAATGAATGCATAGGTTCAAACGGAGGAGCTTGAAGAGCCCCCAGAACCAAATTCAAACTCCAAGGAGGAGAAATTGATTTAATGACAGGTTTTATACGAACCAAAGCTTGTACAAAACAATGAATATCAGGAAGATTAGCAATCTTTCTGTGAAAAAGAACAGAAAGAGCCGAGATTTGTCCTTTCAAGGAACTTGCAGACAAACCTTATCCAAACCATCCTGAAGAAACTGCAAAATTCTCGGAATTCTAAAAGAATGCCAGGAAAAGTGATGAGAAAGACACCAAGAAATGTAAGTCTTCCAGACTCTATAATAAATCTCCCTAGATACAGATTTACGAGCCTGTAACATAGTATTAAATCACAGAGTCAGAGAAACCTCTTTGACTAAGAATCAAGCGTTCAATCTCCATACCTTTAAATTTAAGGATTTGAGATCCTGATGGAAAAAAAGGACCTTGCGACAGAAGGTCTGGTCTTAACGGAAGAGTCCACGGTTGGCAACTGGCCATCCGGACAAGATCCGCATACCAAAACCTGTGAGGCCATGCTGGAGCTACCAGCAGAACAAACGAGCATTCCTTCAGAATCTTGGAGATTACCCTTGGAAGAAGAACTAGAGGCGGAAAGATATAGGCAGGATGATACTTCCAAGGAAGTGACAATGCATTCACTGCTTCCGCTTGAGGATCCCTGGATCTGGACAGATACCTGGGAAGTTTCTTGTTTAGATGAGAGGCCATCAGATCTATTTCTGGAAGTCCCCACATTTGAACAATCTGAAGAAATACCTCTGGGTGAAGAGACCATTCGCCCGGATGCAACGTTTGGCGACTGAGATAATCCACTTCCCAATTGTCTATACCTGGGATATGAACCGCAGAGATTAGAAAGGAGCTGGATTCCGCCCAAACCAGAATTTGAGATACTTCTTCCATAGCCAGAGGACTGTGAGTCCCTCCTTGATGATTGATGTATGCCATAGTTTTGACATTGTCTGTCTGAAAACAAATGAACGATTCTCTCTTCAGAAGAGGCCAAGAATGAAGAGCTCTGAAAATTGCACGGAGTTCCAAAATATTGATCGGCAATCTCACCTCCTGAGATTCCCAAACCCCTTGTGCCGTCAGAGACCCCCACACAGCTCCCCAACCTGTCAGACTTAAATCTGTTGAAATTACAGTCCAGGTCGGAAGAACAAAAGAAGCCCCCTGAACTAAACGATGGTGATCTGTCCACCACGTCAGAGAGTGTCGTACAATCGGTTTTAAAGATATTAATTGAGATATCTTTGTGTAATCCCTGCACCATTGGTTCAGCATACAGAGCTGAAGAGGTCACATGTGAAAACGAGCAAAGGGGATCGCGTCCGATGCAGCAGTCATAAGACCTAGAATTTCCATGCATAAGGCTACCGAAGGGAATGATTGTGACTGAAGGTTTCGACAAGCTGAAATCAATTTTAGACGTCTCTTGTCTGTCAAAGACAGAGTCATGGACACTGAATCTATCTGGAAACCCAAAAAGGTTACCCTTGTCTGAGGAATCAATGAACTTTTCGGTAAATTGATCCTCCAACCATGATCTTGAAGAAACAACACAAGTCGATTCGTATGAGATTCTGCTAAATGAGAAGACTGAGCAAGTACCAAGATATCGTCCAAATAAGGAAATACCACAATACCCTGTTCTCTGATTACAGACAGAAGGGCACCGAGAACCTTTGTAAAAATTCTTGGAGCTGTTGCTAGGCCAAACGGCAGAGCCACAAACTGGTAATGCTTGTCCAGGAACGAGAATCTCAGAAACTGATAGTGAGCTGGATGAATCAGAATATGCAGATATGCATCCTGTAAATCTATTGTAGACATATAATGCCCTTGCTGAACAAAAGGCAGGATAGTCCTTACAGTTACCATTTTGAATGTTGGTATCCTTACATAACGATTCAATATTTTTAGATCCAGAACTGGTCTGAAGGAATTCTCCTTCTTTGGTACAATGAAGAGATTCGAATAAAACCCCAGCCCCTGTTCCAGAACTGGAACTGGCATAATTACTCCAGCCAACTCTAGATCTGAAACACATTTCAGAAATGCTTGAGCTTTCGCTGGGTTTACTGGGACACGGGAAAGAAAAAATCTCTTTGCAGGAGGTCTTATCTTGAAACCAATTCTGTACCCTTCTGAAACAATGTTCTGAATCCAAAGATTGTGAACGGAATTGAACCAAATTTCTTTGAAAAAACTTAATCTGCCCCCTACCAGCTGAGCTGGAATGAGGGCCACACCTTCATGTGGACTTAGAAGCTGGCTTTGCTTTTCTAGAAGGCTTGGATTTATTCCAGACTGGAGATGGTTTCCAAACTGAAACTGACCTGAGGATGAAGGATCAGGCTTTTGTTCTTTGTTGAAACGAAAGGAACGAAAACTATTATTAGACCTGTTTTTACCCTTAGATTTTTTATCCTGTGGTAAAAAAGTTCCTTTCCCACCAGTAACAGTTGAGATAATAGAATCCAACTGAGAACCAAATAATTTATTACCCTGGAAAGAAAGGGAAAGTAGAGTCGATTTAGAAGACATATCAGCATTCCAAGTTTTAAGCCATAAAGCTCTTCTAGCTAAAATAGCTAGAGACATAAACCTGACATCAACTCTAATAATATCAAAAATGGCATCACAGATAAAATTATTAGCATGTTGAAGAAGAATAATAATGCTATGAGAATCATGATCTGTTACTTGTTGTGCTAAAGTTTCCAACCAAAAAGTTGAAGCTGCAGCAACATCCGCCAAAGATATAGCAGGTCTAAGAAGATTACCTGAACACAAATAAGCTTTTCTTAGAAAAGATTCAATTTTCCTATCTAAAGGATCCTTAAAGGAAGTACCATCTGCCGTAGGAATAGTAGTACGTTTAGCAAGGGTAGAGATAGCCCCATCAACTTTAGGGATTTTGTCCCAAAACTCTAATCTGTCAGACGGCACAGGATATAATTGCTTAAAACGTTTAGAAGGAGTAAATGAATTACCCAAATTATTCCATTCCCTGGAAATTACTTCAGAAATAGCACCAGGAACAGGAAAAACTTCTGGAATGACTACAGGAGATTTAAAGACCTTGTCTAAACGTTTAGATTTAGTATCAAGAGGACCAGAATCCTCAATTTCTAATGCAATTAGGACTTCTTTAAGTAAAGAACGGATAAATTCCATTTTAAATAAATATGACGATTTATCAGCATCAACCTCTGAGACAGAATCCTCTGAACCAGAAGAATCATCAGAATCAGAATGATGATGTTCATTTAAAAATTCATCTGGATAAAGAGAAGTTTTAAAAGACTTTTTATGTTTACCAGAAGGAGGAATAACAGACATAGCCTTCTTAATGGATTCAGAAACAAAATCTCTTATGTTATCAGGAACATTCTGAACATTAGATGTTGATGGAACTGCAACAGGTAATGGTACTTTACTAAAGGAAATATTTTCTGCATTAACAAGTTTGTCATGACATTTAATACAAACAACAGCTGGAGGAACAACTACCAAAAGTTTACAGCAGATACACTTAGCTTTGGTAGTTCCAGCACCCGGCAGCGATTTTCCAGAAGTATCTTCTGACTCAGATGCAACGTGGGACATCTTGCAATATGTAATAGAAAAAACAACATATAAAGCAAAATTGATCAAATTCCTTAAATGACAGTTTCAGGAATGGGAAAAAATGCCAGTGAACAAGCTTCTAGCAACCAGAAGCAATAAATAACGAGACTTAAATAAAGTGGAGACAAAAAAATGACGCCCACATTATTTGGCGCCTAAATGCTATTGGCGCCAAAAATGACGCCACATCCAGAACGCCGACATTTTTGGCGCGAAAAACGTCAAAAAAATGACGCAACTTCCGGCGACACGTATGACGCTGGAAACAGAAAAAAAATTTCGCGCCAAGAAAGTCCACGCCAAGAATGACGCAATAAAATGAAGCATTTTCAGCCCCCGCGAGCCTAACAGCCCACAGGGAAAAGTCAAATTTTAAGGTAAAATAAAAATTGATATATTCAAATGCATTATCCCAAATATGAAACTGACTGTCTGAAATAAGGAAATGTTGAACATCCTGAGTCAAGGCAAATAAATGTTTGAATACATATATTTAGAACTTTATAAAAAAAGTGCCCAACCATAGCTTTAGAGTGTCACAGAAAATAAGACTTACTTACCCCAGGACACTCATCTACATGTTGTAGAAAGCCAAACCAGTACTGAAACGAAAATCAGCAGAGGTAATGGTATATATATATAAGAGTATATCGTCGATCTGAAAAGGGAGGTAAGAGATGAATCTCTACGACCGATAACAGAGAACCTATGAAATAGACCCCGTAGAAGGAGATCATTGAATTCAAATAGGCAATACTCTCATAACATCCCTCTGACATTCACTGCACGCTGAGAGGAAAACCGGGCTCCAACTTGCTACGGAGCGCATATCAACGTAGAATCTAGCACAAACTTACTTCACCACCTCCATAGGAGGCAAAGTTTGTAAAACTGATTTGTGGGTGTGGTGAGGGGTGTATTTATAGGCATTTTGAGGTTTGGGAAACTTTGCCCCTCCTGGTAGGAATGTATATCCCATACGTCACTAGCTCATGGACTCTTGCTAATTACATGAAAGAAATGAAGATTTATCAGCATCAACCTCTGAGACAGAATCCTCTGAACCAGAGGAATCATTATCAGAATCAGAAAGATGATGTTCATTTAAAAATTCATCTGAAAAATGAGAAGTTTTAAAAGACTTTTTACGTTTACTAGAAGGAGGAAAAACAGACATAGCCTTCTTAATGGATTTAGAAACAAAATCTCTTATGTTATCAGGAACACTCTGAGTATTAGATGTTGACAGAACAGCAACAGGTAATGTAACAGTACTAAAGGAAATATTATCTGCATTAACAAGTTTGTCATGACAATCAGTACAAACAACAGCTGGAGGAACAGATACCATAAGTTTACAGCAGATACACTTAGCTTTGGTAGCTCCAGCACCAGGCAGCGATTTTCCAGAAGTATCTTCTGACTCAGTTTCAACGTGGGACATCTTGCAATATGTAATAGAGAAAACAACATATAAAGCAAAATTGATCAAATTCCTTAAATGACAGTTTTAGGAATGGGAAAAAATGCCAGTGAACAAGCTTCTAGCAACCAGAAGCAATAAATAATGAGACTTAAATAATGTGGAGACAATAGTGACGCCCATATTTTTTTTTAGCGCCAAAAAAGACGCCCACATTATTTGGCGCCTAAATGCTTTTGGCGCCAAAAATGACGCCACATCCGGAACGCCGACACCTTTGGCGCAAAAGAACGTCAAAAATGACGCAACTTCAGACGACACGTATGACGCCGGAAACAGAATTTTTGCGCCAAAAAAGTCCGCGCCAAGAATGACGCAATAAAATGAAGCATTTTCAGCCCCCGCGAGCCTAACAGCCCACAGGGAAAAAGTCAAATTTTAAGGTAAGAAAAAATTGATTTATTCATATGCATTATCCCAAATATGAAACTGACTGTCTGAAATAAGGAAAGTTGAACATCCTGAGTCAAGGCAAATAAATGTTTGAATACATATATTTAGAACTTTATAAAAAAGTGCCCACCATAGCTTAGAGTGTCACAGAAAATAAGGCTTACTTACCCCAGGACACTCATCTACATGTTGTAGAAAGCCAAACCAGTACTGAAACGAAAATCAGTAGAGGTAATGGTATATATATAAGAGTATATCGTCGATCTGAAAAGGGAGGTAAGAGATGAATCTCTACGACCGATAACAGAGAACCTATGAAATAGACCCCGTAGAAGGAGATCATTGAATTCAAATAGGCAATACTCTCTTCACATCCCTCTGACATTCACTGCACGCTGAGAGGAAAACCGGGCTCCAACCTGCTGCGGAGCGCATATCAACGTAGAATCTAGCACAAACTTACTTCACCACCTCCATAGAAGGCAAAGTTTGTAAAACTGAATTGTGGGTGTGGTGAGGGGTGTATTTATAGGCATTTTGAGGTTTGGGAAACTTTGCCCCTCCTGGTAGGAATGTATATCCCATACGTCACTAGCTCATGGACTCTTGCTAATTACATGAAAGAAAATGCAAATAGCATAGCCCTCTGATAGAGAAAAAATCAAGAGGCAAACATAAATGGGGTATTGAAATAATGAAAAAGTTTAGTTACGTTGTGTGTCATTTTTTGGCGCCAAAAAAAACCCGGAAATGACACACTTGCGTCACTAATGACGCAACCGTGTGAAAGGTCTCGGTGTCAAGTATGATTCCGGAAATGACGAACTTGTGTCATAGACTTACCTTTTCGCGCCAAAAAATGACGCAATAAAGTTTAGCATTTGTCGCACCCGCGGGCCTAATACCGCCCGCAATTTGTAAGAAGTAGTCAATTGAAAAAAAGACTAAACCCCAGGTAAGAAATAAATTTCATTTTTAAAAGATGTTTATATTCCCCAAATATGAAACTGACAGTCTGCAGAAGGAAATACATGAACCTGACTCATGGCAAATATAAGTACAATACATATATTTAGAACTTTATATAAATGCATAAAGTGCCAAACCATAGCTGGGGTGCCTTAAGTAATAAAAAACATACTTACCAAAAGACACCCATCCACATATAGCAGATAGCCAAACCAGTACAGAAACAGTTATCAGTAGAGGTAATGGTAATTTGAGAGTATATCGTCGATCTGAAAAGGGAGGTAGGAGATGAATCTCTACGACCAATAACAGAGAACCCATGAAATAGACCCCCGTTAGGGAAATCATCGTATTCAATAAGTGATACTCCCTTCACGTCCCTCTGACATTCGCTGTACTATGAGAGGAATCGGGCTTCAACAATGCTGAGAAGCGCATATCAACGTAGAAATCTTAGCACAAACTTACTTCACCACCTCCATAGGAGGCAAAGTTTGTAAAACTGAATTGTGGGTGTGGTGAGGGGTGTATTTATAGGCATTTTGAGGTTTGGGAAACTTTGCCCCTCCTGGTAGGATTGTATATCCCATATGTCACTAGCTCATGGACTCTTGCCAATTACATGAAAGAAATACTTATTTATGTAACAAATACCGAATAGGGCCATAGGCAGCAGCAGCACCTAGTAATGGCTACAAGAATATACAGCATAAAACACTGCTGGCTATCTAAACACAGAATGGCGTCATTTGTGCTACCTGCTACACATTCACCAGCTGATAAAAAAAAACGGTACTTCCTGGTGACCTTTATCTCATCTAAGGAGCAAGGGATTCTTCTTTAATCTTTTTCTTCTATTTTATAACAATATTCTAAATGTAACTTAATGGCTTCTAAACAGCTATTTAAGACCAACAAGCAATGCCCACAAGGTATCACTTTCTGCGTGCAGGCCATCCCCTCTAATAATGCAATAGATCTCCTCACAGCATCCCCATATTTACAGAATGCTGATCCCAATATCATACAAAGCTATACTTTATAGCACACCCAAAAAGACTGTACCACTAGCTATGCACAAATGTTCAGTCCCCTGAAAGGCCCATAAAAATGCTGCAATACCCCAGCTTAATAACACAGAAAGCATGGTATGGCCAGAGGACTTACGCTGATCAGAATGCACAGAGGAGTCATTCACCGCACTCTCCTGAGGGTCACACAAGGACAACATGGACAACCTTCTGCGACAGTCACCTGGCTCGGCTGCATCTTTCACAGGACACTCCATGGGTTGAGGATCCCGAGTGTTAGGGAACCGTCCAAATGCTACTAACTCCTCCGGCTTTATCCCACCAGGAAGCAAAACTCTAACCTTGGCCAGACCAGCGAGAGGCTGCATGACTGTCTCTTCTGCTCCCAGAACCATGGCAGCACCAGCAACCTGCTTGTAATCCTCAGGCACAGAGGGGTCCATCAAAGTAAAAGGCTTAAAATAAGACCCTGATCACATCTTAAATGGGCAGCTCTGCATCTGTGAAGAGAGACAGAATATAAAATTCCAGTTACCTCAAATGCAATTTCACATGTTTAAAATATTCAAAGCAGACCCAATAATACAAAAATATCACGTAAATGAGATCAGTAGTATCGGAGTACAAAATAAATTCTTCAAGAAGTTATGTTCTCCACACTCAAAGAAAAATCTATCACACAGATAGTGGGGGAGATGAAATAAACAAACTAATATAAACTGTTCTACAGCCACAGAAACTGTTCACAGCAATTTCACAAAATACATTTTGATACAAAAAATGTGATTACAGTAATTTACATATATTATAGCCTCCAGAATAAAAACAGAATTTATGCTTACCTGATAAATTACTTTCTCTTGCGGTGTATACAGCCCACGGATTCATCCTTTACTTATGGGATATTCTCATTCCCTACAGGAAGTGGCAAAGAGAGCACACAGCAGAGCTGTCCATATAGCTCCCCCTCTAGCTCCACCCCCCAGTCATTCGACCAAAGGTTAGGAAGAAAAAGGAGAAACCATAGGGTGCAGTGGTGACTGTAGTTTAAACAAAAAATTTTAACCTGACTTAAATGCCAGGGCGGGCCGTGGACTGGATACACCGCAAGAGAAAGTAATTTATCAGGTAAGCATAAATTCTGTTTTCTCTTGCAAGGTGTATCCAGTCCACGGATTCATCCTTTACTTGTGGGATACCAATACCAAAGCTTTAGGACACGGATGAAGGGAGGGAACAAGACAGGTACCTTAAACGGAAGGCACCACTGCTTGCAAAACCTTTCTCCCAAAAATAGCCTCTGAAGAAGCAAAAGTATCGAATTTGTAAAATTTGGCAAAAGTATGCAGTGAAGACCAAGTCGCTGCCTTACAAATCTGTTCAACAGAAGCCTCATTTTTGAAAGCCCATGTGGAAGCCACTGCTCTGGTAGAATGAGCAGTAATTCTTTCAGGAGGCTGCTGGCCAGCAGTCTCATAGGCCAAACGGATGATGCTTTTCAGCCAAAAGGAAAGAGAGGTAGCAGTCGCTTTCTGACCTCTCCTCTTACCAGAATAGATAACAAACAAGGAAGATGTTTGTCTGAAATCCTTAGTTGCTTGTAAATAGAACTTTAAAGCACGAACTACATCAAGATTGTGTAAAAGACATTCCTTCTTCGAAGATGGATTAGGACACAGAGAAGGAACAACTATTTCCTGGTTAATATTCTTGTTAGCAACAACTTTAGGAAGAAAACCAGGCTTGGTACGCAAAACTACCTTATTTGCGTGGAACACCAGGTAAGGTGAATCACACTGTAAGGCAGATAATTCTGAAACTCTTCGAGCAGAAGAGATAGCTACCAAAAACAAAACTTTCCAAGATAACAACTTAATGTCTATGGAATGTAAAGGTTCAAACGGAACCCCTTGAAGAACTGAAAGAACTAGATTCAAACTCCATGGCGGAGCCACAGGTTTATAGACAGGCTTGATACTGACTAAAGCCTGAGCAAACGCTTGAACGTCTGGTACCTCTGCCAGACGCTTGTGTAACAGGATAGACAAAGCAGATATCTGTCCTTTTAAGGAACTAGCTGACAATCCTTTCTCCAATCCTTCTTGGAGAAAGGACAATATCCTGGGAATCCTAATTTTACTCCATGAGTAACCCTTGGATTCGCACCAACAAAGATATTTCCGCCATATCTTGTGGTAGATTTTCCTGGTAACAGGCTTTCTAGCCTGAATCAGAGTATCTATAACTGACTCAGAGAACCCACGCTTTGATAGAACTAAGCGTTCAATCTCCAAGCAGTCAGACGTAGAGAAACTAGGTTTGGATGCTTGAACGGACCCTGTATTAGAAGATCCTGCCTCATTGGCAGTGTCCATGGTGGGACAGATGACATGTCCACTAGGTCTGCATACCAAGTCCTGCGTGGCCACGCAGGCGCTATCAGAATCACCGAAGCCTTCTCCTGCTTGATTCTGGCGACCAGACGCGGGAGGAGAGGAAACGGTGGAAAAACATAAGCCAGATTGAAGGACCAAGGCGCTGCTAGAGCATCTATCAATACCACCTTGGGGTCCCGGGACCTGGACCCGTAGAGAGGAAGTTTGGCGTTCTGACGGGACGCCATCAGATCCAATTCCGGAATGCCCCATAGCTGAGTCAGCTGGGCAAATACCTCCGGGTGGAGTTCCCACTCCCCCGGGTGAAAAGTCTGACGACTTAGAAAATCCGCCTCCCAGTTGTCTACTCCTGGGATGTGAATTGCTGAGAGATGGCAGGAGTGATCCTCCGCCCACCTGATTATTTTGGTTACTTCCGTCATCGCTAGGGAACTCTTTGTTCCCCCCTGATGATTGACGTAAGCTACAGTCGTGATGTTGTCTGAATGAAATCTGATGAATTTGGCCGCAGCTAGTTGAGGCCATGCCTGAAGAGCGTTGAATATCGCCCTCAGTTCCAGAATGTTTATCGGGAGAAGTGTTTCTTCCCGAGACCATAAGCCCTGAGCTTTCAGGGAGTCCCAGACCGCACCACAGCCTAACAGACTGGCGTCGGTCGTTACAATGACCCACTCTGGCCTGCGGAAACATATTCCCTGAGACAGGTGGTCCTGAGACAACCACCAGAGAAGAGAATCTCTGGTCTCCTGGTCCAACTGAATTTGAGGAGACAAATCTGCATAATCCCCATTCCACTGTTTGAGCATGCATAGTTGCAGTGGTCTGAGGTGTATCCGAGCAAAAGGGACTATGTCCATTGCCGCTACCATTAATCAGATTGTCTCCATGCACTGAGCCACAGATGGCCGGGGAATGGAATGAAGAACTCGGCAAGTAATTAAGAGTTTTAATTTTCTGACCTCCGTCAGAAATATTTTCATTTCTACCGAGTCTATTAGAGTCTCTGATTCTGAGGAGCTGTGAGGCCTACTAAATCACTCCTAAGTGAATAAAAAGAAGCCATGTGGGTAATAACCCAAGAAAGAACCCAAAAGGGCTTTCAAAGTGTCCTGCAAAACAATTTTTTCTTAGCTAAACAATCGATTGCCCTGCATAAGTGTCAACCAGTATAATAGCCCTATTATGTAAGCATTCAATTCCTTACTAAGTCTGTGAACATAGCTTACCCACCCCTCATGGGGATATTGTCAGTCTCTTCTAGCATCTCAGTCTTGTCTAGAAATAAATGACTGAACATACCTTATTGCAGATCACCCTGCAAACTGTTCCCCCCAACTGAAGTTTTCTGGTACTCCTCAGTCCTGTGTGGGAACAGCAGTGGATTTTAGTTACAACATGCTAAAATCATTTTCCTCTCAGTAGAAATCTTCATCACTTCTCTGCTAGAGAGTAAATAGTACAAACCGGTACCATTTAAAATAACAAACTTTTGATTGAAGATAATAAAACTACAATTCTAACACCACATTCACTTTACCCTCCCGTAGAGAGACCCTAGTGCTTAGAGCCGGCAAAGAGAATGACTGGGGGGTGGAGCTAGAGGGGGAGCTATATGGAAAGCTCTGCTGTGTGCTCTCTTTGCCACTTCCTGTAGGGAATGAGAAAATCCCACAAGTAAAGGATGAATAAGTGGACTGGATACACCTTGCAAGAGAAACACAGATTTCTGAGCCTAACATTCAAGACTCTCCATAACGCTGCTCCCCCATATATCTCTGACCTTGTCTCCAGACACTCTCCACTTCACATGACCTTGTCACCCTCAAATTCCCATCTACAACTTTTATGATTCAGATAGAGCAGCAGTTTTAAGACACTTTCCAATTTACTTCTATTATCAAGTCTTTTTATTTTCACACTTTCTGGGGAACAAGATCCTACTGAGCATGTGCACAAGTTCACAGGGTATACATATACTAGTCTGTGATTGGCTGATGTCTGTCACATGATACAGAAAATGGGAGAAAAAATACATTTGTCAGAAAAAAAAAAATCTACTGCTTCTTTGAAATTCAAAGTAGGTGTTAAAACATAATTTATGTAAGAACTTACCTGATAAATTCATTTCTTTCATATTGGCAAGAGTCCATGAGCTAGTGACATATGGGATATACAATCCTACCAGGAGGGGCAAAATTTCCCAAAACCTCAAAATGCCTATAAATACACCCCTCACCACACCCACAATTCAGTTTAACGAATAGCCAAGTAGTGGGGTGATAGAAAAAAGGAGTAAAAAGCATCAAAAAGGATATTGGAAATGTAATTGTGCTTTATACAAAAAAACATAACCACCATAAAAAGGGTGGGCCTCATGGACTCTTGCCAATATGAAAGAAATTAATTTATCAGGTAAGTTCTTACATAAATTATGTTTTCTTTCATGTAATTGGCAAGAGTCCATGAGCTAGTGACGTATGGGATAGAAATACCCAAGATGTGGAACTCCACATAAGAGTCACTAGAGAGGCAGGGATAAAATAAAAACAGCTATTTTCCGCTGAAAAAATTAAATCCACAACCAAAAAAATAAGTTTCTCATAAATGAAAGGAAAAAAAAAAAACTTTAAAAAAAACTTAAAACATAAGCAGAGGAATCAAACTGAAACAGCTGTATGAAGAACTTTTCTACCAAAAACTGCTTCCAAAGAGGCAAATACATAAAAACGGTAGAATTTAGTACATGTATGCAAAGAAGACCAAGTTGCTGCTTTGCAAATCTGATCAACTGAAGCTTCATTCTTAAAAGTCCACCAAGTGGAGACTGATCTAGTAGAATGAGCTTTGATTCTCTGAGGCGGGGCCTGACCCGACTCCAAATAAGCCTTATGAATCAAAAGATGCCAAGGAAATAGCAGAAGCCTTCTAACCTTTCCTAGAACCAGAAAAGATAACAGACTAGAAGTCTATCTGAAATCTTTAGTATCTTCGACATAATATTTCAAAGCTCTTACAACATCCAGAGAATGTAAGGATCTTTCTAAAGAATTCTTAGGATAAGGACACAAAGAGGGGACAACAATTTCCCAATTAATGTTTTAAGAATTCACAACTTTAGATAAACATTTAAATGAAGTCCGCAAAACTGCCTTATCTTGATGGAAAATCAGAAAAGGCAACTCATAAGAAAGAGCAGATAAATTCAGAAACTCTTCTAGCAGAAGAGATGGCCAAAAGGAACAACACTTTCCAAGAAAGTAGTTTAATATTCAAAGAATGCATAGGCTCAAAAGGAGGAGTCTGCAAAGCTTTCAAAACCAAATTAAGACTCCAAGGAGGAGAGATTGATTTAATGACAGGCTTGATACGGACCAAAGCCTGAACAAAACAGTGAATATCAGGAAGCTTAGCAATCTTTTTGTGAAATAAAACAGAAAGAGTAGAGATGTGTCCCTTCAAGGAACTTGCAGATAAACCTTTATCCAAACTATCCTGAAGAAACTGTAAAATTCTAGGAATTCTAAAAGAATTCCAGGAGAATTTATGAGAAGAACACCATGAAATATAAGTCTTCCAAACTCGATAATAAATCTTCCAAGAAACAGATTTATGAGCCTGTAACATAGTATTAATCACAGAGTCATAGAAACCTCTATGACTAAGCACCAAGCGTTCAATTTCCATACCTTCAAATTTAGCAATTTGAGATCCTGATGGAAAAATGGTCCTTGAGACAGAAGGTCTGGTCTTAAAGGAAATGGCCAAGGTTGACAACTGGATGGTCCTCATACCAGAACCTGTGAGACCAGGCTGGAGCTACCAGAAACACAAACGAATGTTTCATGATTATTTTGGAAATCACTCTTGGAAGAAGAACTAGAGGCGGAAAGATACAAGCAGGTTGGTAAAACCAAGGAACTGCTAACGCATTCACCAACTCCGCCTGAGGATCCCTGGACCTGGATAGGCACCGGGGAAGTTTCTTGTTTAGATGAGAAGCCATCAGATCTATTTCTGGAAGACCCCACATCTGAACAATCTGAAAAAACATCTGGATGGAGAGACCACTCCCCCCGGATGAAAAGTCTGACGGCTGAGATAATCCGCTTCCCAATTGTCTATACCTGGGATATGTACCGCAGAAATTAGACAAGAGCTGGATTCCGCCCAAGCAAGTATCCGAGATACTTCTTTCATAGCTAGGGGACTGCGAGTCCCATCCTGATGATTAACATATGCCACGGTTGTGATATTGTCTATCTGAAAACAAATTAATGGTTCTTTCTTCAACAGAGGCCAAACCTGAAGAGCCTGAAAATAGCACAGAGTTCAAAAATATTGATTGGTAACCTCGC